>NW_027105572.1:267759-293983 GCF_000696795.3 Halyomorpha halys
TTATTCATTTTATGTGTAAAATTATTCTGTTTATACTTTCTTTTTATTTTTCTATACTTACTGTGGTTGTTATCTTGTTCTGTTTTTAGCCCTGAAGAAGGCTAGAAACTCTAGCCGAAACGTTGGCACATTAAAATAAGTTAATCGTACTTATTTGTGTTTTTCGTTAAGTTCTTTTGTTTATAGCTCAAAAAAGTATATATTCTATGTAAATTATCCTATTATCACTTGAAATTTAAATAAATTCTCAACAAAAGAAAAAAAATTATGCAAATATTGTACCCTTTTTTAAAAATAACTTTGTTCCCACGGTAACCCGTTCACTCTTTGTTAGTTTTTCAAATAAAGCAAAGAACATACATCTCCTGGAACTTTCCTAATGCTTCTTTGAAAAAAAAATTAAATCAGTAAAGAGAGTTGTGTAAGTAGACACACCAGATAGTTTTTTACCATAATTGTTTTCAAGCAAATGTTAAGTAAATTAAAGAATATCCCATATACTCTTTTATCCTACTGCACATTCAGCCAAATTTGTGTTCAGAGGAGTACACTGCTATTTTAAGTTAAATAAATTCCGCATCCTATAAATCTAACAATTGTGTGTCCCTATATATACTCCTACCAACTCTCATTAATCATGTTTTTCCAAACGAATGTCCATTTTTGTCTTTTATCTTCTCAAAGGATTCAATTCGAATGTGAAGACTACCAAATTATAATATTCATCATATGTTGATTCTAATACTGAGGATATCTGATCTTATTTTCACATTTAATCTTCCCCAAGCCATATTATGTAATGAGGAAAAAGGACTCAGGCTAAACCCTGGCTTAATTCCTGAACAATCTAGAAAATACTGTTTAACAATAATTTCTTATTGTCTTAAGACTTCTATTGTATCTTTCTAGTTCAGAGTTCAATATAAACTAATTTGATTCACTCTTTGTGAGATCCATGAAGCACAGATGTACTTTTTTTTTTCTAAAACCCACCTTTTGAAAGCAAGAGGGTTTTAATTTCAATAGACAACATACTGGTCTAATAGCATTTTTTTTTAGATCTCTAAAAAATATTTATTAATACAAAAAATTTTTTATAAAATAAATTTTTCCTTTTATTTTTTTAAAATAGGTTTTGTTAGCTATTAATTATATAAATGAAATATTTCCATTAAAGAGATGACAAAAGTAAAATTTCTTAACACATTTATAATATTGATAGTGATTCTCAAAATTAAAAATTAAGTTCTTTTCTTGAATTTAGCTTTAAATATAAAACTTTTGGCATATATATAAATTTTGAAATTAAACTGCAATAGGTAAGTAAAGAAGTTATTGGGAATAAACCTAAAGATATATGGCAACCATTTTGAAAAATCTGACATATTAGAGTGCTACGGATTCTACTCAGGGAGTAGTGAACTTTTCAATAATATATTTTTCAAACATTTTTTATATCAGAAACTGTTGATAGAAACTATTTTAGAGTTACTTTTAACTACAGCTGTATTTTAAGCTATTTTTACTGAATAATTTATAGATAAACTGAAGGTTAGGAAATACAGATATATGTGTGTATACAGATTTTCATCGAGCAGGACTTGAATCGAATTTGACTTAAGCCACATTCCAGGAAACAGAACCTGATGTAAGTACAAGGCTCACCTGTATTGTGTTTGTATAAATATTATATATGAAATTACCTAATACCTAGACATCAGCTTAAATCTGTTGGTACAAATTGAAATTGTATCTTTGCAATCTACATAAGAACTTTGATCATGTGATTTAGATTTTGCATAAAAACTTTGAAATATTTCACATCAGTGATTTCAGACTCATTTCCTTCAGGCAAACTAATGATGTTAGATGACAACTTCTTAAATAAGCAGTGGAGAGCAATCCACTTAACTTTAAGGGAATTAGCTGAAAAATCCTCTTGTTCACATGCAACAATTGGAGATTACATACAAGCACTTAAAAAAAAAAAAAGAAATAAAATACTGAGATTCAGTCAGTACTTTTGATACAATCCAATAAAATTTATCTTTGATTCCTTTAGAAAGATACTATCACTTATAAGTTTATGTAGTATGTTTTTTTGATCATTATATATAGAAAAACAAGTCAGAACAAATGAATATAAAGTACATGCATCTAAATATATTTTAATACCCATAACAATCTAATAAAAAGAGAACTGCACATTCAAATTGTAAATTATAACTGAACTAAGATTATAGTATAAACATGAAACGTTTCTAGTTTCATATACTTAAAACTAATTTTATTTTTGTTATACAATACAATAATTACACTATATAGACCAGCATATAACAAGCGCGAACAGAGCCTTCTTCTCTCTGTCAAGAACACTGAAATCCCAAAAAATCTCTAAAAATCTGAAACTAAGGGTATACAATGCCATGATAAAGCCAGCTCTCATATACAGCTGTGAGACCTGGACTCTAACAGGTACCCTTGAAAGCAAAATTGAAAGATTTGAGATCCTAGTAACACAAAACTAGTACAAACAAAGGTATATATAATAAAATTCTTTTTGAATTTACTTTCCCATAATAGTAAGTAATCATTATTTGAGTTTCCTCATCTAGCCAAAAAAACTAAAATGGGTCTCATGATGCTTCAATCATGATGGCAGATCCTACCATGAAATCAAGTTCTGAAATAATTTTATTCTTTAGGTTTGTCTGATTCTTTACATGGTTTGGTTTTAACTAGCATAAAAGAAGCTTTCACTGCAATTGAGTAAGCACAAAGGATGTATAACATAAAGATCATTATTCCTTATTAATAATTTTTGTCCATTTTACAAATGTTGACAAACCTTTTCTAAAATTATTAAATTAAAATAGGAAAAGTACAATTTTCACTATTTACTTTGCTCTCAGCTACTCTTGTATCATAACCTCTGTGAGTTTTAGGAGCAGGTTTAACTAACGGAAAAGGCTGCCACTTGCTTATCAGAGCAACTTCTTCCTGAATAAAAAAAGAATAACTAAATTAGTATCAGAAAATGATGGATGTATGTATTAAGATATACATAAAATTGAATTAACAGTTAATAAAACAGAAACCTTCATAAATATAAACATATAAATTACATTATTAAATGTTAATATATAAATACAGCAATGAATTAACCAATTGAATTCCAATCATTTGAAATTCAAAGATCTAATAAAGCATTGAATTACCGAGTATTGGAAATGCTAAGAAGAAAATAGTATATATATGTATAGTATTACTTCAAAATCAACAAGCAAATAAATTTTCACATATTAGAGGAATCAAATTGAAGACAACAGTAAAGCGAAGACGAGGGTGGTAGGGGTTAAAGGCTGATAGGATTTCAGGGACTCTCTCAGGATTGAGGACATGGAAGAAATTGTCCAAATACTTCTTAATAAAAAATGAGTTTAATGAGAATAGAGGTATTACAAACGTATTAGAGATATCAGGAGCAAGACAGGTTCCCATATGAGGAATTTTACTACCAGATTAGCGGACTTGCCATGGGGAACTACCTTGCTCCTGATATCTCTAATATGGTTCTTAACGACCTTCTCGACTCCATAATACCTTTATTCTCACCAGTTATTACCACATTACCAGCCTAAGTATACTTACATGTTACCAGCTTAAGTATACTTACATTAATTATTAATTTTTTTATTATATAATTTACATAGCTCTGTACCCCTATTATTTGGTATATTGCCTTTTTTTATCATCTATACTTATTGTATACCATTCTTTTAATTTTATTTCTACTGTTTTCTATCCGTCTACATTTATCATTTTTTTTTAATATATAATATTTCTTTCCCCCTATTATGTATATTATCATTTATTGCTTACCAAATTTTAATATTTTCTACTTGCTTCTGTTTACTTCAAAATTATTTTCAAATTAAAGTACTAAACTGCCAATCCCCACTCTTCCCAATTGTTAGTTTGTACTTTCTTTTATATTTCTTCTTTTTATCTGCTACTATTTCCATTTTCATTTATTGTTTATAAATTTTTCTTGTTTAATTTTTACATTTCATTGTATAATCTTGTAATTTTCCATTTACTTTTTTTACTTATGTTAAGTGTTTGTACCTTTATTTAGCTATGATGAAGCCATGCATCATGAGGCAAAAGTTGGCTCAAGTGAAATAGTTATTACTATTTGAGTTTTATTTGACCGCACCCGGACCATATTTCATTTATTATTATTAGACACGATCAATCAGCGTTCTTCCAAAATATTTTATTAAAAATCATTTCATTTTAAAATTCAGATAACATAAAAAAAACACTGTTTTAATTAATTATCGAAAATTATTTCATTAAAAAAATCAGTGAACATATAAAACATAATAATTTTTAAATAATCATTTTGACAATTATTTTGTTGAGAATTATGCATTAAAAAATTGTTTAAAATAATTAACAAAATTTATGATATCAGAAAATTCAAATAAGTTATAAAATATTATTTCATAAAACTTCTGAAGACATATGAGACATGCGAAGTGTGAAAAACATATCATGTGCTGCGATTTTTTTTTTTTTTGTACAGTACTGCAACCTTTTACAGTCTCTTATCTCAATAATGGTACCAAACTTTCTAACATGTAATAAATGAAGCCAGTAGGGATTCTCACACATTTGGGACTGAATTTGTATATAAGAATAAAAGTTTAATCGGTCATCATTTACTAGAATATCGAACATTACATTAATAATCAGTATTCATAAATGCTTCAGAGAAGTAGTATTCTGTATTCATAATTGTGAATAAAATATGCCCAACTCTGGTTGTCGATATGTGCTGAATCATTTATTTGTGTATGTTATAAAAACTCGTGCTGTGTTATGTCAGATGACACATGTCAAATGGGTCCCAATATGAACCAAGCCAAAGGTTTGACACTTAATTGTGAGCATCCTTTAGTCATTAAACTCTGTATTTTCTACATTTCTCATCTTTCCACATTCCAGATACTTTTCAAGCAACATTTACCCTTGAAACAGAAATTAATCATTCCATTAAGATTCAGTAATCAAGATGTCTTAAAAGGGATATCTTCTAAGACATCTTGATTGATTATTCATTTAACCACTAGAAAATTAAAATTGATGAAATATGGGAAAACTTGTAACCAATACTGCAAATCGAATCCATAAATTTTATTAAATACTATACCACAACTAACATCCAACTCAGTATGGTATCTTATTTTCTCCATAACTAACAGGTAGAATCTAAAAAGAAAATAGCTTAATGCATTAGAATTAGAATGCAGCCAATTAAATAGAAAATGAAGCACCTAATCCATTTATACGGATAACAATAATGTTTATCCACAAGACTATCCTCCTTAAACCTATAGGCACCAACAAATCTTATCTACAAAGGATACCTAAGTATTTTTAACCAATAGTAAAGAGAACTACACTGTAAGGTGTGTTTACATTTAAATATTACTTGTAACATTGTTATTAGCTAAGTTTTTGATGTCAACTGTTTACACTAGTTAATAGTGAAAAGTTATTAACATTGTTATTTCTAATAAAAATGTTAATGGAGGATATCCAGCAATATAGCATGAGTGAAAATAAAATATTCATTTTATTTTCTTATAATTTATGGAATATAATTCCATATAATCATGAGAACGTATTTTAGAACTGGCTTAGATGGAGGGATTATTGATTAATTAAAATATAAACAAATAAATAAAGAAAAAATAAGAAAAAGAGTCCAAATTCCACTGAATTGGTAAATGAATGTAAAACTGATGCAGGAAGATGGTATGGTAGGTGGTCAAGAAAGGCACAAAAATAGCAGAAAAACTTGTTTAATTTCTGCTATTTTTGTACCTTTCTTGACCATTACCCAGACATCTTCCTACAATCAATTACATAAGGTGAACTATTAATATTTCAATAAAAATGCAGCAAATTATAACACTACACTTAATTATTTCCAAATGAATATAAATGACAAAATATAAAAAAAACATTTCATTAATTTTTTTTTTTTCCAGTTTTGGTATAATGATTTCAAAATACTTACCCTCTATATTCAAAAATAAGATATGGGGGAATGAAACTTCTAATCAACTGTGAATAGTAATGTTGAGTTCGGAGGATCATTTTAGAGTGACCAGTGACTTTGGTACATAGGTTTTAAAAATAATTAGCCCAATAGTCTCAGAAAAAATCCTCAGATGGATTTTTCAAATTTGGATTCTATGTATCTTGGAATAAAAAACCTCAAAATTAGAAGAGAGGAAGTGTTAAATTTATTTTTTCTTGGATGGTTACACAAGTTTGATACTAATAAATGAAACGAAAAAAAAAAATGTGATAAAATGTTTAATTTACTTTTAAGATTTTGTTTCAAAAACTTAAAAATGTTCTTCAATTTTTTAGATTGTCGAGGCTATAATAGGTATGTCAAGTTGGTTGGTGATAGCACTCTGGCCTACTCCACAATAGGGATATTCATGATCTTTAGTTTAACATGCTAAAGCGTGTTAAATGGAAAAACTTATGTTAAATGAACGATATAAAATGTAACATGGTTGAGAGTCTGTTAAATGGAGAATGACGTCACGCAACAGACCAGCTGAGCTCGTCGCATTTTATTTGTTGTCGTGTTAGGTTACTTGCTCATATTTTATGCTTTGATTGTGTTAGGATTTTTTTGGATGTTTTTAAAACTAATAAAGCAATGAATGAAAATGATAATAATAGTGTAATGATAGTTGTCAATTAGCTCATCTTGGTTCTCTTCCTCACAAGTCAAAAGATCAACAAAACACTCAGTAGCCAAACTTTTACACAACTTCCACTTTTCATTCACTTTAGGCATGCTGTAATAAATTACTTTAATCAAAACTTAGAAGTAATTAATAACATGAAGTTCTGGAAGGAAAGGTTATAAACCAAGTTGCCCAGAAAATCCGCTAAGAGCTCTTATGCAGTTAACCTTTAACATGACTAGAAATTGGGGTGCTCACAATCCTATAATTATAACATTTAACATGGTAAATCATTTTACATTTAACACAACATCTTGAATACCCCTAATATAACTACAAACTTTTTTTTAATTAAAAAAATTAATGTATATTAAAATGAATTTTTGAAAATGCTACTGTAATTTATTTATGAGTAAAAATTATTCAATCATAACAAATTTTTAATAGTTCATTTTTATCTGACAAATTTTAAAGTAAACAGCCCCATTAAAGTAAACCTAGAATCCTGCCTAGAGAAATATCGGAATAAATACGGAAAGTTGAATTAAATGCTACCTAGTGAGATTTCAGACATAAGAGGTTATAGAAAAAAACTTAAGAGGTA
This sequence comes from Halyomorpha halys, assembly GCF_000696795.3. Classification (NCBI taxonomy): domain Eukaryota; kingdom Metazoa; phylum Arthropoda; class Insecta; order Hemiptera; family Pentatomidae; genus Halyomorpha; species Halyomorpha halys. The sequence continues at coordinate 275,146 of NW_027105572.1, forward strand.
ATAGGCTTCTTATTTCAAGGAGGTTACAGAACATAAATTTGAGACATCAAAACTAAAATATTTTAAAAAATGGTCATAACTGTAACTGTGAAGGTTAAGAAATTTCATAACTATTATTTATAAAATCATATTTTTACTAGTCACTAATCATTATAAAAAATCATGTAAAATAATTATAATTTTGGAAAAATAAAACAATATAATACTAATAAAACAGTTCAAATAATGTGTCAATATATATATATATGAAGAAAGTTGAGACAAAGTTCCAAAGAGTACTATACAGATTCAATACTTAGAACTAATCTAATATTCTACCTCAAATATAAAAATTTAGTAATGCAAATCAGATAAAGAAAATAAAAAATTGGTGATTGAAATAAAATAATAGTATTATAAACTACCAAGATCATCAACATTTGTAGATATAGAAAGCAGAATCGAGAGATTTGAACAGAAAGTCCTCTGTACAATTACAGGAGTTATCTGGGATCAAAGCCTTAACACATGGAGGAGAAGAACTGTATGCAGAGATTGGTAATCAATATCTCACGATATGAAGGCAACCAGATCCAAAAGACTGTTGTTACTAGACCAACAGTTGTACAAGGAGGTGATTTGGTCAGAATCATGCTCGACTGCCAGATTTTTATCCAATTAAGGGTACCCAATTTAGGAGGGCTCCAGAAACCACAGGAGTTGACTCACGGTTACAGTGTAACAGAAAACAATTTTCAACCCAGCTGGATTTTGAATTCGGCTCCTTGGAGTTAGTAGCCACGCGCTTTACCCTTTAGCTACCGCACTCCCCACAAGGTCTTTAGAGCCAACCGAAAAAATAATACATACAATACAAATATTTAAAAAAAAATTGGTGATTTAAATAAAAGAATATAATTGCAAACTATCCAGATCATCAATATATTGTTGAAAAACAGAAATAAATTGATATAACATTTCTACTTCCTAGTAAAGACCGCATATATAAAGACGGAGCACTAGGGGGAACTGACAGAGTACTGGGGCATAGCTTTCATTGTCCGTATGTATGAGGATGGAGCCTTTAAATGGTTAAACAACTAAATTGTTTTTTACCTCCTGGGTCAATTTGCATTTTCCATTAGGATCTTTTTTTTTGCAGATTATCCAAAGTATTAGCACTGCAAGCATTACTTGAAGATACACATAGATATTTGCAACCTGAAAGGAGAAAAAAATTTAATAAACAAAAAGATCGTAGTCGATTAGCTGAATCATTTCTGAAAAATAATCAAGGACATTTGTTTAGAAATTTATCTGTGGTAAATACAATAAATAATGAATATAATCTACAACCTATTAAAAAAAAATGACTTAAAACATCTGAGGAATATGCAATTTAATTTTCTATAAAAAAAAAAAAAAAATCAAACACACTTTCTTCCACCAGGGGTAGCCTGAGCATCATGTTATACATAATGTTCCACACCAATGGCCCTAAAACTGAACCCTCAGAAACGCCACCAGAAATTTTCGATGCACCTTCTGTATCATACCTCAAGTATCAACTTTCTTTCTATCAAATAAATAACTCAATAATATTTATTAGGTATAGTGGGACATCTTTCTTCACAATCTGTCCATGATGCAGTCATACTGAGCTGAATTAAAAGCATTCTTAACATCCAACGTTATAATGGCACAGTATTTCTAACCACCTCTTAGCTGCAATGGCTTTCCAAGCAGCTCTGATTGCAAAATCAATAGTCAATCTGCCCTTCAGAAAATCGTACTGATTATCAGATAATTCTCGGACTCCTTCACTGAAGTTAATCAACCTGCCATAAACATTCCTCTCCAGTGTCTTACCAACAGTATTCAGGAGACATATTGGGCGATAATATACGGGATCTTCCAGGGGCTCTAATCCCTTTGGCAAGAACACAAGACATTGCTTGATCGAATCAGGGGAAGCTCTTGGCTTTTTAGACGATTTTGTATGCAGCACGAATCTGGGCAGAAACCTCCAAGTGCAGTCATATGACTGTAAAGCTATCGGAATGTATCGAAGAAGTGCCCCGTGTCATTCGAGCTTTTAGCACTGTGTCCTACAATAATGTGTGCGTCATCCCAGATATGCCTGTGATAGATCTTTTGACAGATAAACACAGCAGAACATTCTGAAGGAAACGAAAAGAGCCGAATGCTCAGTGAACTACATTAGCAAAAGCAGAGTGAATTCAGACTCTTGAAAGATGGCAGAGACACTGGAATGCCTCATCTTCTGGAAGATGGACCCACCGTATAATTCCCAATGTATCAAGATGGATATTCCAAAAACACAGGAAAGTGGATTATTACCTCACTAAACTGCTTATAGGACATGTAGCTTCAGGGCCTACTTAGCCTGCTTTAAACTGGAAGACAGATCATCCTGCCTAACTTGTGATTCTGTGGACAATACAGTAGAACATTCATTCTTTTGTTCTCCGGGTTTTACTCAAAAAAAGAAGAACGAAACATAAAACTTAGGAAGAAATCAGTTCCGAAAATCTCGCTTTGATGATGACTAAGAAGGAGAACGGAAGGGTTGTAGCAGACTATGCAGTACAAATCGGTAGATGGCTCAGAGCACAAGAACGAGAAAGAAGAGGCCAGGCAATGTCTAAGATTAAATAAGATGAGCAAAGAAGATGTAGGTCTTTTTTCAGCCCTTTTTCCCCGTGACATAATACTTGACAGCGGTTCCAAGGGTTGGTAAAGACGAATTAGGAGGTGGTTTTTTAATGAGTAGGAATCTCAAACTGTTGTGTAACTTTATATTTGTTGCACTTTGTCTTACGAAAGATTTTTCCCATACCCACAAAAAAACACAAACATATAATATATATTTCACTAATATATGGTGTAGAATATTTTCTAAAAATAATATTAATATCTTTCTCAATTTTTTTTTTTTTTTGCGATAGATTATAAGAATGTACCTCTGAATTTTTCCAACAGATACCTTGTTATTTTTCTAAAACGAAGGGTTATACAGCAGTCAAATGTTACAGTAAACTTCAATCAAACTATAGTCTAAACATTTAGACATTGTACCCAAAATATTTATTGAGAAATATAATAAATTGAAAACACACTGCTTGTAAATACACATAGAATAGAGGGATTATGTTAATATAATAGACTAGAACGAAAGATTCCTCTACTCATACTAAGTATTTAATCCAATTAATTTTTACTTTTTAATAATAGGTTATTATTTCTAATTAGGAACACAATTTAGGACCAATCACAATTAAGTTAGTTTGCTATTGTTTTTTGTTTCCTAATTTATTAATACAATATTTCATTAGGCTAATATAACTAATTTTGTAAAGGTTGAAGTTAATTCTAACTGAGATCATTACTTAAGATCTCAAAGTAACGACACTAGTAAATAATGATGTAAATACAATTCTTTAATCTATAAACTGATGATAATTATAATAATTAGATACATTACAAATTGATATAAGATTATTATGCAATTTGAAAGTATAAATACAAATATATAGTTTCTGGTTCATTTATATAACTCTATATTTCAAAAATAGGGATAAAAACAAATGGATGGATCGTATAAATAAAAAAAGAACACTGTACTAAGTAAATAAAAATAATATTAACACTTACATCATTAAAAATAAACGTAAACGGAACAAAAACAAAACTTATTGTGGTCATAGCGGTACAACAAAATAATATATGAGGGCAGTAATAAACTAAATAAATTTGGTAATACAACTATAATTAAAATCAAATACAATGAAGGATTTAGTTTTTATTAACTTTAAGCAGACTTTTAAACACCGAAACTGCTTCGATAAATACCGTTTCGTTCAAAGTAATGGATCAAAAACTGTAACATAGAATTGTTGACAGCTTTGGCTGGTGAATTTCCTTATTCGGATGGCTTCAATTCTGGAGTGATATGACTTATTAAATTTGATCAACAGTGATTTGATTCCTTTGTGAACCATTCAAAACTTGTTTAGGCTGGTTATAGGATAAAGTTCCGGCCTAAAGGTACATTCTATCGGCAAGCTTTCTGACGTGTTGTCCCTTTTCCTAAATTTCTGATGTTTTACAACAATGTTTAAAAGATACTGAGAAGATGGCAGTGCGCTTGCTGTCATGAAGGAGAATGCCAATCCAAAAGGTATTCGCTGTAGGTCCTGATGAAAGGACAGAAGGTGTAGGAAGGAGGAGAGATCCAGAAAAGTGAAAAAGAGTCCAATAAACATTTCCAAAAATTGAGTTGGAATAATCTGGTCCGATGTGTATATTACTCGCTGCCTCCTATGAAAGTGTATCCGTGAGGCCGATATTCACACTTTGGTTTGGCAGTATAGGCAGGCGTTCTACCACTAAACTACAAGGGAGCTGGAGCAGGAGTATACTCGATCAATTTTCAATTGTCATTTCCCATTGGAGCTGGATGTGATAATTATGGTGCAGAAATCCAGGCTATCTACTTTGCGATGAAAGCCACTATTGAATGTAATGTAATTGAATGTAATACTGTAATCTTCAGCGACTCCCAAGCCGTAATATAAAATTTAACACCAGGTGCCGCAGAGTCACCTACGGAAGAAAAGTGCAGAAACATGGCTGCTATCATAAAGAAAAGAGGAAGGGTTATAGCTCTGCAGTGGATACCAGGCCATGTTGGTATAGATGGTAATGAGCAAGCTGACAAGTTGGCTAAGCTCGGTTGTGCAGAGAACCAGCCTGTTCTACCACTTTCCTACAGAACAGTAAAATCACTTATAAGCTCTTATTGTAAGGACCAGAACAAATGCTAGACACAAAATTCAAGCGGAAGGAAAGAAGTCGGAGAGCCTGCTGCATAAGGATAACCGAATTCCCGGCAATCTTAACAGAGCTGAGAGAGTGGCTTGGTTTCGGCTAGTAACAGGACATGATCTGCTCCAAAAACACCTCCGTCGAATTGACATCGTAGATTCCCCGAAATGTCCTCTATGCAACATGGGAGACATGGATGGAGACCATCTTTTAACGTGTATTGGTCTAGAAGATGTTAAGCAGGATGCGGACCAACTAAGAAGAAGAGTAAAATTGTATTGGACTGCGAGAAGGAAAATGGCGTAATAGCCCACTTCCTGTGGCGTAGGAAAAAAAAAAACTTTGGTTAGGCAAGTTTTGCTAAGTCTTAGTTCTGGTCTGAAAACCGGCATTGATAGTTGTTACATATAAGACGTTAGCTTTCAATAGATTACAAGAATCTATTGCAATCTCTATTGATTCAAATGATACATTTAAGAATATTACAAGTTATTATATAGTTATAACATACTGAAGTATTCATACAGTTGAAGTATTTACAAGAAATAGTATACAAATCAATATACGACGTTTGCTTGATGGCTATAGTAGTTCCCATAGCGGCAGCTGGCTTCGTGTTACTTCGTAACGGTTCTGATGACTTTACTAGTAAATAGTAGTGGTGTCGCTACAGCACTTCTTTCCTTGAAGAAAGACGGAATCTAGGACGATGTACTGTGTTGAATGCTGTTTGCAGCAATAATTGTCACTATTTTCTTTGATTGCAGCGATCTTGTTAGTTATATTCCCCCACCTACCGTTACTATCTATGTCGGAATTTAGGAGTGAAGATATTGGGGTTCAAATGTGGGGAGTGAATTTTTCCATGAACTGTTGATTTAAAATTTCTTCAGGTAGCGATGATTCGTTATTCCCAGTAAGGCAATGAATAGTGAACATAGGCAGCGCCAGTTTGTGCCATGAGGCGCGAGTTAGGTGGGTGATATCTAGGGTATAGTTGAAACATTATGTCGCTTGGTTTGGTGGTCTAGTGGGATTCCCTTCGGTTGGTTTGACTCAAAGCATATCTCGCAAAAATTGTCGCTACGTGAGGCCAGTCGGCGGAAACCGTTGTTAAGTTGAAGTGTCGCTGCGTCAGTTTGGGGCCTTCAATGAGCGGGTAATCAGCGTGATGCTTGTCTGATTTGAAGCCTCGAATGCGCCGGTTGTGCCCCTTGTCTGACAGGTTGGTAGTATGTCTCAATAATAGTGTTAGAACCTCAAAGTGAGAATGTTATGTTAGACTAAGGCCAGAACAATAGCAGAAAATAACGTCATCCCCACATTCAGATGATTAATTATTTTTAAAAAGTTTTGTGATTGAAATGGCACCGAAATCGGAGAAGGACCGATATATTAGATATAATACGTTTGTGCTACTATTGTTTTAGAAGATAGCTGTGGTATAACTACAATGATATCTATATATAAATTTACATCTATATGTACTCGTATTTTCCATAACACTTAGTTTCCAGAGTCCACATTCTACAGAGAAAAATTAGTATCTACCAGTTGCTATATTTGGTTTTATAGATTTTTTTCTCAAAGCAAGCAAAATAACTATTGATGTTTTCTGCATATAGTGCGATCATATTAAGTAATTTGTTTGGATAAAATAGTTCTCCTAATTTAAACATATGTTTTTCTTATAATACTGTTATAACCTTCATGGTACTCTGTAATGTACTGTCTTCGTTTGCAAATAAAATTCTATTTTACGGGTTAAACATTCGTTTTCATTTCACAATTTTAGTAGCAAACGATACCCTGATTTCGTGAAGTATTCGTGTGTTCGTGATGGAGAAGTATTTGAAACCTGACAAATTCAGTGCAAATCCAGATTCTTCAACTGCTGGCAGGGAATTCACATGTTTGCTGGTTACTTTTGAAAACTTTATTGATGCTTCTCCTGAGGCGATGATAAAAGACGCTAAGCTGAAGGTACTTGCCAACTTTCTCTCATTCAGTGTTTATTAGTTAATTAATGAGTGAACCTCATTTGAAACCGCAGTGAAAGCTATCAAAGCTATATATGTGAAGCAAATAAGTGAGATATACGCTCGACATGTAGTTGTAATTCGAAAGCAACAGCATGGAGAGAGCGTTAACCAGTATGTTCAAGATTTGAAACTATTGGGGAAAGACTGTGGCTTTAAAGCCGTTACTGCAGAAGAGTTGAAGAGCCTGCACATAATGAGGTGCATTCATTAATGAATTACTTTCTTACTTTGCAAATCCTTCGTCATACGTGCAACCTCCTTCTGGAATTCTCTTCTCATGTCCATTCGCCAGTCCCCATCCATTCTTTCCTTTAAACAACACCTATTCCTTCATTTATTGTATAACCAAACCTCCGCATCATTTTAATCAAATAAACAGGCGTACATTGATTAGCATTATAAACAGTAGCTATTCCAATGTAATTTCATTTTACTTACTTGCCAGACAAAAATCTTAATGTATGAACCATGTATTTATTCTTAGGGGGCATATGTCCAAGAATATAATTATTTTTTCATTTCATTTCAAGAAGACGAGATTCATCAATAGTTATGATAGTTGACTCAGCAATTTTTTTGTTTTAAATTCTCAAACTCGGCAGCGGCAGTAGGCTCCAGTGGAAAGGAGCTTCTTTCATAATTTTATTCTTGTTAATTTCATTCTATACAATTATTTACCATATATCATTCTGTTTATATTTTTTTTTAAAAATTTTTGTATTCATTGGTTGTTATCATGTTCTTTGTTTTTAGCCCTGATGAAGGCAAGAAAATCTAGCCGAAACGTTGGCACTATTAAATAAGTTCATTCAACTTAATTGTATTATATTTTGACCACAATCCCAAACATCTTCTCCTAATACATATTATCCACGGTCAACCATCTTCACATCATTATGAGAAAATAACAAGATGTAGGTTGGAATTTGCACATTTTGTTTATGATATAACCTACCGTCCTGGCAACGAGAATTCATAAGCTGACACTCTCTCAAGACTTTGTAATGCTACCAGTGGTAATGAATTATTTCAGCTTCATCAATCATTATGCCACCCTGGTATAGCTCGCATGTTTTATTAGGTCAAGAGTAAGAATTTACCATATTCGCTTGAGAATGTCAGGAAAATTACTACCAGCTGTCAAGTTTGTGCCGAACTGAAGCCAAGATTTTTTAAAACATCTGGAATTCTCGTAAAGGTTACCTCTCCATTTGAGCGCATTAATGTAGACTTTGAAGGACCAATTCCATCCAAGATACGTAACTTTTACCTTCTCACTATCATCGACGAATATTCTCGTTTTCCCTTTGCATATTCATGTCATAATATATCTTCTCCTGCTGTGGTTAACTGCATAAACCTATTCTGTTTGTTTGGAATACCAATGTTTGTATAATCGGACCGAGGAGCTTCTTTCATGCCTAAAGAAGTTAGTTCTTTTCTGCAAACAGAAAATGGAGTTGCTACGAGCCTGACCACACCCGCAAGGTAACGGGCAGATAATGCGCTTGGACGGTAATTTGTGGAAAACAATTACACTGAACTTGAAAACCAAAGGTTTAAAAACTAAAGATTGGGAGGATGTGCTGCAGGAATCTCTTCATGCCATTCGATGTTTGTTGTATACCACGATGAATTGCACACCACATAAAAAATCTTTCTGTCATCAGCGATGAACAGTCAATGGCGTGACTCTTCCATCATGGCTTATACCTGGCTCCGTACTTGTCAAACGGAATGTAAGGCACAGCAAATATGAAGATTTGGATGAAGAAGTCGAATTATTGGAAGCTATCCTCATTACGCTCTGATTCAAAGAAACAATGGATCAGATTCTATGGTATTCCTTAGACAATAGGCCTACAGAGGCTCTCGAGCTCCTGGCCCGACCGGCATCCCAGTTAATTTCAACTTCACCGAACCTCTTCCGGCTTTAGAAGAAAATGGAGCCTCTAAAGCTTATCCTGTTGTAGAAAACCCTGTTGCGGAGAAACCTGTGGGGGAACCTCAGTCCCAGAGCATTGAAACTTTGAATGAAAGTAACTGCCTGTTAGAAATTTTAATGCAAGATCTCAGCGTGAAAGAAAACGTGAGTATTGGTTTGGTGATATAATTTAAATGGAAAAAGTTGTGAAGAAGTCTGCCAGAATACTAGGTTTGATATACTAATCAGTGGATAGGTAGCCATCGGAATTAATTATGATAAGTAAGTTAAGGAAAGGGAGGGAATGGTCAATTTCTCATTGATCTAATCAATCATCATCTAAACAGAAAGCGAGGGTGATAAAGCTGATAGAATTTCGGGGATCCCGCCAGGATTGAGACCAAGGTACTGGTTGTCAACGTATTTCTTAATGAAAATCATGTCTTGACAGAATGACGGAATTATAGAGTAGGAGTAAACAATAAAGTTCTTTTTCTTTCTGACCATAATGAATTCAAATGGCTGCCTATCTACTGATTGGTATATCAAATTGAGGACTATATTAGAAATATCAGAAGCAAGAGAATTTCTCATGGCAAGACCGGAAATCTGTTAGCAAAAGTTATCATGAAAGAGAAGGTAACCAGAATTACAACAAAGTTTTAAAGATTTAAGGTGAGGTTAAGGGTGATATGAGGTTCAATAACGGCCCAGTTTAATTTGCTTATGACGCTTAATCTTCTCTTCGTCCACTCAGTAGTCTATCGCTTCTTTTAAAGAAAAACAGACCAATGTTTGCTTGTTACTGAGTACAAAAAAAAAAAAAGAAGCAAGATAGAAGAAAATAGGAGGATAAAACTCCTTTCAAAAAGTACTGTCAATGGACGAACGAGAAAATAATTTATAACCAATTTCATACCAATCACGGGACATGATTATTTTCAGGATCATTTTCACAAAATTGGGATCAACCCAAACCAAAAGTTTCGACTTTGCACAGATGGGTTACCTCATGACTCAAAGCACCTCATCGTGCTTGGCTGTAATTTTAGAAAATAAAAATTTTTGAGACGTCCACGCCGACGATTGGCAAAGAAAATCTAAACTCTTTTGGGGTGCCAGGAGGGAACTGGAAGATTATTTCTCCTAATCCGGTGTAAGATTATAAACTAAAACGTCAATGCATTTTAGTTGTTTATATATCTATGTAAGAATCTATATATATATAAGAAAATTTTATTATTTTTTTACATTAATGATATGTTTATATCATTTAATAATTTAATCTTTGCCAGATGTATTATTATTTTGTAAGGTTTAAAAGTAAGTTAATTCCCGATGCAAATGGTTGAAATCAAATGAAAAAATAATTTTCGTCTAGGACATATGTCCACTAGGAATAAATACATGGTTCAGACATTTAGTTATTTGTCTGGCAAGCATTTACAAGATTCCAGTAAGTAAAATGAAATTACATTGGGATATTTGCTTAACTACTGTTTATAATGTTAATAAATATATGCCTATTTATTTGATTACAATGATGCGGAGGTTTGGTTATACAATAAGTGAAGGAATAGATGTTGTTTAAAGGAAAGAATGGATGAGGACTGGGGAATGGAGGTGGGAAGAGAATTCCAGAAGGTGGTTGCACCTATGACGAAGGATTTGCGAAGGCGGCGGTCCTATAGGAGGGCATATATAAATCAATCGGTTGGTATCTGGTGTTTAATGAGTGGATGGATGAACGAAGACTGAAGAGATCAAGGATATAGGTAGGTTTTTTGATTTTAAGAACTTGGAATAGGAAAACATCAAGGAGGTATTGCCTTCGGGAGGTTAAATAGAGCCACTTCAACTCAGTATACCAGCGGGAAACTTGAGAGCGCCTTGGAAATCCAAAGACAAATCTTACAAAGCAATTCATGCCTCTCGCCAGTCTCGACTCTGGTCCTGCAGATTGCCCTCCATAGACTAAGCAACCGTAGTCAAAGTGGGGGAAGACGAGAGAGTATACTAGGAGCGGACAGGTGTTCTGAGGAATGGAATTACGGAATCTTAGGAATTGTTTGAATGAGTGGAAAAATATTCAAAAAACAAAAATAACCTCCTTGTTATACCTCTACCTTGACGTGGTAAAGTGGCTTAAGTCAAAAAATAAAAAAAATTGACGAATAAAAGGGGTATAACGCAAAAACTAATAATTTTAATATTACCTATAGTACAAATATATAATTACCTATATCAAAAAACGTAGACAAAAATTGCTTACTTAGTATTACCTTCTGTTCACTGTCAGATAATGGACTAATTTACTTTTTTGTAAAAAGTCCTATGAAAACTCCACCCAAGAAAGTACTCCTCTATATTTTACTAAGTCTCACTATTCCTCCCTAGCCATCACTTTTCCTTAGGAGATCGAGTATATAGGCAGGAATTGTGACAAAATTCGATAGACTCAAACCGAAGTAAGAAAGTGATTATAGGTTATTGAATAGTACTCCGATGCCCCGAATCATCGGGGAGGAAGGGGTTTGAAATAATACATGTTCTGATCAAAATGTCTACACGCCTACAGTTTATATCAAGCTATAATATAAACCTATATATATATTGTAATACAAAATAAATTAATGTTGATGAAATGATGAATTTAATGATGAAATTAAACTAAATCTATACCTCTACAACCCATGAAGAGGCAGGGGTTCAGTACTGATGTAAGGGAGTACTGTTATTAGACCAACGGTTGTACAAGGTGATTTGGTCAGAATCACGCTGGACAGCCAGATTTTTACCCAATTAAGAAGGCTGGGTGGACCCCATGAGGGCTCCAGAATCCACAAGAGTTTATTCACGGCTACAGTGTAACAGAAAACAATTTTCTGACCAGCCGGATTCGAACTCGGGTCCTTGGAGTTAGTAGCCACGGGGATGTTATAATAATAGACAAAATATGAAATTTTTATAATTAAATATAAAATATATAAAAATTTTAAATTAGATGAGAGAGATAAACAGGTTGAATGTTAAATCTGACCAATTCCGCTAAATGGAGCACGTATAGATTGGAATTTTTGGCGGGAAAATGGGCACGGCCATATTTCACCGAAGCCCTGCACCAGAACCGGCCTTTTCTCTCTACTACTTAGTACAAATATTAATGTTAATGAACCTGATAGAACTGTTCTAGTTTTTAAGTAAAATGCGGCTATAATTATGTTTATCTTGTTTTTACTCCTTGGGAATTATAATATGTTTCATTTTTATAGTAATGATGATATAATATATGTAATAGCTTAACCAATTATTATAAGAGCTAAAACAATGAACAGACCTTGTTGCTTGGTTATTTTACTCTTAACCACATTTTATGCCCTTTTTAACCATCGTAACTATATTTCAATATTAATAAGTTATACTCTTAATGCTCTATGATATTTATTTAAGCGCTTCGACCGCTAGGGTCATTTACACTGGATTTAAAAAGTTAGTGGATTACAATTGACAAATTCCTAATGTTACTATTACAAATTTACAATTACAATTTACATTTTACAAAGTTACAATTAAAATTTACATAGTTAGTAAATTACTATATTAAATGATGTATCCATTTATACATGCTGGAATTACAGTTAGACTATATGTGATTATAGATATTAATAATTTTTAAAAAGTTTTCTTAGTGTTGTTGTGGGATCTCCTCTCAACATCCTTGTAAATCTAAAGAGAATCGGTGTGATTCGTGAGCGAAACATTCAGTGAGAAAGTGCTGATGTTGAGATCGGTTTCCCAGTAGCGACACATCGGTGTACACGACTGACCGTGGGTGAGTCGAGTATGGCTTATCCGAAGACTGGTATGACATAAGTTTCATATCTGTTTTTAGTAAAAATTTAAATCTTGTTTAATTTTGTGGGGACTCTTTTCCAGTGGAATAAAAGTAATGAGAACTAGACTACCATTTTTTATTGCATTCTGTTAGTAAAAAAATATAAAACTTTTTATATAGTCGTAATATTTAAATATGCTGTTTGTTAAATTAATTTGTTTTCAAATTTCTTATTTGTCTTTTGTTAATTGATAAAATTTTCCAGGTTGGATTCAAAAAAGTTGGTTTCGACCCACGTGGTAAGTACTGATCAAACTCAAACTAAGCGCAAAGACAACTCTAATTGTTGTCTTTGTAGATCTGTCTATCCCTGGTGATGACCTAAAACTGGCTCACGGCTGCAGTGAAACAGGAAATAACTATCTGCCACAGTCGGATACAAATTCAGGTTCTTGAATTTAGAGCCTTACCACTGAGTTACCCACTCTCTTCATGTTCAGTCCAAAGGCCAGTGGTTTTGGGTTATGAGGGGTATAAGATGGGAGCGGGGACACTTTAATTGGGTGAAAAACCCAACAATCTACATCTATTGGCACAAGTACCGAATTAGTACACTCAACTGTAGTAATAGACTCGCGAGTAATTTTGGTAATGTGATTATTCCAGGAGAAGTATTGGTCGAAGGTGACTCCAAGGTTTTTATTGTAAGATAGAAGTAAATCGGTTGGTTGTTAAGGACAAGTAGAGGACAGTAAGAGAGGAAATGAAGGAAGTGGTTCTTGGAACCAATAATAATGGCCTTGTTTTTTTCAGCATTCAGGTTCAAATCATTGTTAAACGCCCATGCGTTAATGTTATCAATATGTTCTTGTATCTTTTGGATGGCCTCAAGCATCTCGGAGGAATGGAAGGATAGATAGTTTTGGAGATCGTCTGCGTATAAGTGATATTTTGCGTGGTGAATGGAATCAGGAAAATCGTTGATATAAATGGAGAAAAGGGTTGGTGAAAGTGAGGACCCCTGAGGAACACCTCGTGTCAGAAGAAGGGGAGAGGAAAGAGGTTTATTTGGAATGATGACTGTTTGGGAACGATGGGACAGGAAGGAGAGGAACCACTTTAGAACACCATTTGACATGGAAAAGTTTTGAAGTTTATTGAGGAGGATCTTATGGTTAACTGTGTCAAATGCTTTCGAAAAATCAAAAAGAACTAAAATTGATTCATGATGATTGTCTATAGCGGATTGGAGGTCTTGGGATATTTTCAATAAAGCGGATTGTGTGGAATAATGAGAGCGAAAACCAGATTGGAAAGGATTGACGATAGCTTTTTGCTCGAGAAAATTATTAAGTTGGGAGTGGAATAATCTTTCTAGTGGTTTGGCCAAAATGGATATTGGCCAAAAGTCGGAAACTGAAAACGGAGAAGGTACTTTGTTCAATGGTCGGGCCAGAACTTTAGTCCAGGCTTTGGAAAAAACAAAATTTTGAAGGGAGAAGTTATAAATGTGCAGAAAGGCAGGAAGAATGGTGGAAAGACAAAGTTTGATGATCTTTGTGGTTATAATATTTTAAAAACTCCCTTGTCTTACCTTCAATTGCTAATTTGAAATATTTAGAAATATTTTTTCAGAGACTCTTCACCAATAAAATGGTAGTTGGTTGAATCGTCTTAAATAAAGTATCATCCATTCTAATCTAGTAGGAACTTCTCATACATATCTCTGAAAATAATGATTTTGGTTGATTCTATATAAAAATTTGTTTGTTTTTTCTAATATATTTATCCAGATGATGTGGGATGTTTAAAGTTAGGATCTACTCCTTATCCACCACACGAAGGTCGAGGTTTAAGGGACAAGGTATTCATTACTGCAATGAACAGTCAGGCTACATGTAAAGAATCCCTTTGATTAGAATATATGGCCAGTAGATACAGCTTATCATGTGATTTGTCTTATCACCAATATTATGCGTGATTAAAAGTATGAGCACGAGAACTAAGTGTGCGCCTGAACTAATCAAAACTTCCAACCAATTAAAATTGAAATTTTATCATTATATAAAAAATTTGTAACGTCCGTTTCAGTTCGCAAAAATTCATTATAGATTAAGTTTTTTAGGCTATCTACTGTCATTGTGCATAATCAAAGGTATGATTTACAATTTTAATTTTTTTCTATGATTTCATAACACGTATCACAGGATATTCTTAATAGTGCTAGCAAATATTATATTTGTTGAACTTCAACCATAATCAAGGTTTTTTGTACTTTTGTTATTCCTTTTGCAATCTATGATCAACAGTGTTACCCGATTATGAACTTAATCGTACTAGAACGTTGCGTACTCTTTTTGAAATCAAAAGATTTTCATTTTAGTTTAAAATTGTTTTTATTTACTGTTATAATTGTTATTACCTATTTAATTTGGAATTGAAACATTCCATTCTTCTTAATTTTTTAATTTAATAATTAGTGGTATCATGTCACTAAATCCTAACTCTACCAAAAAATGTTTTATGATTCCTGTGTCGCATAGTGGTAATACTATACTACTCCCTGATGGTGTTGTAATTACAATTGGCAGGTCACCTGAATCAGGGATTACTGATTTAACTTGTTCAAGGCATCAAGGTAACTGTGTAATCCATGATCTGTATAAATTATTTATTATATACTCTTTTTCAGTATATTACTGTTTTTTGATTGGCTTTAGAAATTATTTGTTACTTTTTCAATAATTTATTTATTTTAAGTGGATTACTTAATTTTACCAATTAAGATTTGCTAGCTGATTCTGGAAATTTAGATTAGCTTTTATAATTATTTGGTTGATGTCTGTAGTGTCTTAATGTAGATATATTTCAATAGTTTCAGTAACTTATTTTTTTTATTTTTGGCATTTGTTTTTCTTATGAATATTGTTTTTAACGGTTTCATTTTCTCAGAATTTGGATAATTTGGCATGTTTGGTTATTTCATAATAAATAAATAAATGATATAATCCCAGGAGTATACTGCTAAATGTAAAAAACAGTTTCAAATTATTTTTTTTGTATATTTTTAGCATCATAATACTAACAACTCCCCCAAATGTCTTCTACATTAACCGTAACTGTTCCAAGTACTATGTTGATTCTTTGGTGTCAAGTATCTTCAATTACTCTAGATGATATTTAGGGGGGGAAGAGAGGATATGTTAAAAAATGAAACACACTGTAAAAGTATTGTTTTAGTTTGAGCCAACCTTTGGCCGTATGTTACTGAATAGTGGATTGTGAGGTTCTGTTAGTTATTGTTAGTTGTCTGAATCTGATCTTATAGCTGATCTTTTGTCCTGAAGAAGGCCTATAAGTTAGCCAAAATGTTGGTATGAATTAAAACACTGATAAATTAAATTTGTGTTTTAGTTTAGTGCTTAACAATTTGTACAAAATTACTCTTCATATTAAAAGTGTTGTACTTTTCCATTTTTATAACTTTGAATCAAAAGGTTTTTTTTTCAAGGACAAAGTCCTGTACAGTATCTTGCCTAGATGTTCGTATTGTTTAACTACTTCAATTTTCCCATTATTTAGAAACTATTTTTTAATTTTTAGCTTTTCTATTTTCATTTCTTGAAATCTCATTATCTTTGATTTTTGTTAATTTATTTACAAATTTCATTTGTCAAAATATGTTGTGAAGTTTTTAATAATAATTTTCAATATTTCGGAGCTGATATCATTAAAGTTGTGTGTAATATATGTAAAATAATTGCAAACTGACACCTTAATTTTATTTTTATAAATTCTCATTTTATCACTAAACTCTTTTTCCAGGGCATTTATAAAATATGAAAACCTGTATGGATTAAATAAACTGCCTTTTTATTAGTCCTGATTAACAATCCAATGCTGGTACCTTCTATTTTATACCCATCGTGACATTGTATGTTTATGATCTCTTCAAATTTCAATATATTTCAAGTAATATTAATTTGTAAACTGTGAGGTCTTACTGAGATCCAATATTCTTTGTTGGAAGATTTTATTTAATTAATTTTATTCACAAAAAATTTATAATTATTTATTTTAAAAACATGTAAAAGGATTAAGTATTATTTGTAATCATCCATGAAAAATATTAATACTGTCCAAAATTGCTAGTCCATGACTTCTGTTTGTTTACTATTACTTACTTTTTCTTAGAAGTACCAGATTTTTTTATTTTGTTTTTTTATTTTATGTCATATAGCGGCTTTGCTTGAATATTGGCACATCTTACAAAAGAAAAAGTTTTGATTTATTTTTTAATTGGCCGTATTACAAAGATATTATTGTTGCCTGGGGTTTCATTCATTACTGGGGTCCTACTACAGTCTGTTCTAAAGGTAGTAAGGTTTTCGAGGTGGTTGTGTTAAATGATTCGACTCCAATTGATAATATTAGATACTCTTGACCAGAAGGCCTCGACTATGTGTGTTTAAAATAGGTAAGGTAGTTGATTAGAAAGTATGAGACAGTGCCACAAGTTCTCTAAGGGTGGTAACCTTTTCCTACAGGGTACTATTCCTGTAGATACGAAAGAGGAAAATAAGCCCGTAGAGTAGCCAGCTGCCAGGTCCTACAGGAAGGTGACTTCGTTCTGTCAGGCACTATTCTTGTAAATATGAAGGGGTACGTAAGAGCAGAGGGTAGCCGGCCTCAGATTCCTACGAAAGGATAAAAGGTAGAGGAAGAAGGAGAGATCCAGAGAAGACGGAGACAATATACATTCCTAAAAATATAGCACTGGAATGAACTGATCCACTATGTAAATTTTTATCCTCTTCCTCCTAAAGAGGTGTTTCTTGGAAAGCGAGATTTCACACTGAGATCTTATGGCATAGTTAAGTCTCTGGGCTTTTAAACACCATCGAGAAGTACTACGTATAAGACGTTAGTTTTCAATGGGTCAGCAGATTCTATTAGAATCTTTATTAATTTAAATGATATATTTATATATATTGGAATGTCTTATTTAGTTTTTACATATTACAATTAAGGTATTTACAATGGATAGTACAAATATTAATATACGGCATTTCCTTGTCACTAGTAGTAGTTTCTGTGTTAGCTGGTAGGTTGCATCATGCAGAGCCATAGTGGTTTTCGCGGCTGTAGTAGTTGTGGCGTAGACTAGTGGGTAGTGGTATCGCTACAAGGTTGTCAGAAAATAAGCACAGTGTGCAGTACAATCTATGGAATAAGTTGCACAAAAAATTAAAAAAAGCTTTAATAAGTGGAATGTGGTCCTGGTGCGGTCAAATAAAACTCAAATAGTAATAACTATTTAAATTTTTTACTATTTGAGTTTTATTTGACCTCACCTGGACCATATTCCACTTATTATTACACACGATCAATCAGCGATCTTCCTGGAAAATAAGTTTTGTTTTGTCAGATGAGCCACTATTCAAGCAAAACAGCAATATGTCTTCTTTGGATCCCTCAACCCTTTTAGTGCTGACCAAGAGTTTAGTACATATGCTTAGAATATCAGACCACATTTTGTTGACTCTCTGGTAGGAAATAAATCATAAGCAATTATAAAAAAAGAATTTTAATTCCATTCAGAATTTGAATTAGAAAACTACATAACATACAAAAATCTAATGAAAAAACTAGAATCTTTCCGTCCACCATCCGGAACTCTTCTCCAAATCTATTCAGCCAATTTTTTTTAGATTTAGCACCTTAATCACTGGCTCATTCATTCCATGTTCCTTAAATCTTGAAGTTACTGTCCACCAGTTTTCAATTTTCCCTTTCTTCTTTTTAGGCTCGGTATGATGATTTAGAAAAACTTTTCGTTTTTCATTTGCTGATATGCTAACTAATTAATTTAAATAATGAGTCATTGTGTACTAATTTATACTGTTCAGTTGTTCTGTGATGAAATATGGTCTAATTTTTAATGTCTGACATTTTATAACATAGTTTTGAGATAGTATTCTCTCGGAATGGAATGAAATATTGTATAATTTTTAACATCTGACATTTTATAAAGTAATTTTAAGATATATAGGGAGATGGTCAGGGTTGCGGTCAAAGGAGAAATAAAAATAGTTTACAACTATTTATTTTCCAACGTTTCGCCCCACTTTGCAGGGCTTCATCAGGGCTAAAAAGATACAAAATGAAACTATGTTAAGATAAAATGATAGAAATAAAAATACAAAGATA
>NW_027105572.1:294258-320645 GCF_000696795.3 Halyomorpha halys
CCATATAGGACAACATACCTGTCCAAATAAATAAGTTGAACAGACAGAAACAGCGTCCGGAAACGCGTAAGAGTGGGGACATCTCCCCACTCTTGCGCGGACCAAGTAACGAGTAAAATAGTTGTAAACTATTTTTATTTCTCCTTTGACCGCAACCCTGACCATCTCCCTATATATCAATTTTTACGGTCAACTATACATACATATATAATTTTAAGATAATATTCTCTCGCAATATTAAGATGCAATCTCTACGCAATGATACATCTTATTTGGCACTTTTTGTAAATACTATGAACAATTATATTATTGTTAGAATCTGTAAAGGTTAATACAGTATTATAAGAATTTTGGCCCACTGTCTAGAAAAATGTTTGTTCGGTGTAGGTCATAACACTGTTGTCAGCTTTGGCTCCCTGAGTCTGGATGATGGAAATGTGGAGAGATTCCCACTCCAATCTGCTTAAAGGGAGGTACAATAAACTGCCTCGTGGATTTGACCCATCCAGTGTCAGTATCATAGGTTTAAGCATTAGTCATCTTGGTATCAAATTGCTGCATCTGCATTGTTACACAGACTCTTCACTATTACTAAATGACTAAATGTTGATTCTGTGGGCCAATAATGTGGCATTGAGTCTTGTTTTCTTGTTTTTTGTTTTGGTTTTTTTAGCTCCTTTCTAGCCATTTGTGGTTTATAGGGGTTGTGGCAGCAGTGGCGTAGTGGGCTGAGTTTGCATATACTACTGCTGCCAATAAACAATTTATTTTTATCATCTTATTCCACAATCTACATTTGTCAAAAATGAGCTATCCTGAGAAAAGTTTTAAATCTTAAGAACTATTGAATGTACAGACATATATTAGCTCAAAATGAACTTTGTTAAATACACTTTAAAGTAGTTTATATTGATTTTCTTTATAGAAAAAAAGTGCTGCTATTTTTAGGAGTAGCAGTTACTATGATATTTGCCAAAATAAAGTATCAAAATTGTAATTTCTTGTTTTTTGAAGAAACACAGTATTTTTTGGAAAAAAATAAAATAATATAAAAAATGTATCTCAGGTACTATTAAACTTACAGAGCTCTACAAGAGTTCAAATTTAAGTAAATTGACTCTACTTTAAACAAGGTATATATGTATAATGTTTTTTGTATGATAGATAGTTACCAAGATGTTGAGCATAGAATGAAAAGTTAACTAACGTCTTGTGGTTTATCTTGAATAAATAACTTTTGTTCATCTGCTGCAGTTGCACATTTATATTTTTAATGTATAATCCAAAGTAAAACTATCCAACTTTTAGCACTTTTTTAGTTTATTCAAAACAACTAAATTTGAATATAGGAGTTTCTTAAAGTACTATTGTTGGCTAAATTCTTTATATCATTTTGGTGTAAGAAAAAAAATGACCTTTTCTGCCAATTAAACTGTGTGAGTGACGAGATACTTTCAAGATTCAAAATTTGTGCAAAACTTTTCTATATTTAATTTTGTATTGGAATTATTTTGTTATAGAACCAATAGATTTTAAGTTTATTAGAAGAAAAAAAAAAACTGACAAAGTGCAAATTTTTCATTTACTGGAACTAGCATACTAGATATGAGGTGGGACAATCCAGTCTGATTCATGCTGTTTTCCATGGCCAGTTCAGCTACTTTTTTAATGTTGCTCGATTTAACTAATATTCTAACTTAAGTATTATTAAGATATTTAATTAAAATAATAGCTTAAAAAACAAATGAAAAGTTACAACAGTAAAGACTTCAAGAACAAAAATATAACACAATCTAGACAATAAGTTTGATAGATGGTATTGTAGGATAGTAACAGAAAAGTGGTGGGACTACCGGTTTGGGATAATATTAATGACAAAAAGACAATGTTGACATGGTAACACCAGATATCGGGAGGAAATTCCATTTACCTAACTTTTGGTCAGATAGGAGCTCTTGTTTTCTCAGAATCAGGTCCATTTACCTAGATTTGGTCCGGATCATCACTATACATGACACTTTCTGTCAGTTTGGGGAGGTGAAGAAATGAATATCCTATTGTCTAATTGGACAGCTCAGTCAGTCACTGTGAAAACTTTCCCTGTCCACTTTTACTCACTACCTGCTTTATCTGGTCTGGTTCGAAGTCTCAAGGAGTATTTGGAAATATTAACCAGATAAAATAAATATAAAATGTAATAGATCTAAAAAATAATAACTACATTATGGTACTATGCAATAATGTTCTTGGCATTCTGTGTTGGAGCATCCTTATTATCCAGCCATTCTATGCGGTGGGCCTAAATAAAGTGGATCACATTTACATCCTTGTATAAGGAGTATAATTCATCATTTTTGCAGAGTCTCCATGCACTAATATGGTGTCCAAGGTAGGGCTGCCATAGAGTTTTCTAAGGTTTGAAAATTTTCAATTGGTTTATCATTGTAGTGGTCAAGGGTTTGCCCTATAAGTTGAGACAAGTCTAACTAAGGTTTTATATAATTGTATCTGTTCATCTTGAAAATATTTTACTTCTAAAAAAACTAAAGATATGTAAAATATGCTCAATGGCTGCCATTATTCTTTTATTTACTTCATTTATATGTTTGTTCTCATCATTCAATTTTGAGCCAATGTATCTGAAACTTTTCACTTTTTCAAAGAAATATTCTCTTTATCAAACAAGATACTGCAACGACCTGATATTCATTTGTTTAGTCTTGTTTTCATTGATGCAGAGGCCTATTTTTTTACTTTCACTATTTAGTGTACTTAAAGACTCTTAAAGTAATGAGTTATTCCGAGAAACCAGGTAAATATCATCTGCATATGCTCATTACTGAACGCGTGAATGTAAGGTATTTCCTGAGATATCAAGCTTTTTTATTACGTTAAGAAGAGCTAGATTGAAGAGAGTTGCAGACTGTTATTTTAAGAAGAGCTCAAACATTTTCCCTAGCATCTTATTCTCTAAGAACTGGAACCTTTCTTGAAAAGCTGGGAAAGACTAGGTTTCTGAACTCTATTAATCTACTGACATCCATTGTTCTGCATAATTTGTATATTATTTTCAAAAAGCTTAGAAAGAACTCTGTAGTAAACTTTCCATCCTTGTCCAGAACTTGTAAATTTCTTACTGAAGTAAACTATGTGGGAAGTAAGAACAGAAACCTTGAGTGTTTTAAAAGTGAAGAGCTACAGCAAGAGATAAAGATAAATAATGGATTTTATGTTTTAGGAGACCCAGGTTCTGCTAGGACTGTAATGATAGTATTTGATTACAGTGAAGTCTCACTTATACGAAACATTCAGTTATGCGAAGAATTTCTCAATCCCTTGCAAAAACCCCTGAATTATGTGTATGTAATTATCCATTTATGCGAAACTTAGTTATAAGAAGGAAAGTTTGGACCCGCTTTATGCACATATTAGTAAATTTTATTCAGTTCTATGATTTTTTTTTTCTTCCGTGGCAAGACAAAGGACGAAAAATACCATGAAAAACGAAACAGTAAACAACTTTTTTCCGCAAATAACATCCGGTCCCAATGACTCTTTATGTTTACATTCTACTCCCTAATGTATAATAATAAGCTCGGACGATTCCGATTCAGATCACGAAGATCCTTTGGCTCTTCCATTTTTGCAGAACCATTTGAAGTTGTAAAACGTTTTATATATGCGAAAGAAATTAGCGAGAAGGAATCTAACACCTTAACAGAATACGAAAGAATGATGTATTCAGCCAAAAGCAACATGAAACAAACAAACATAAAACAGTTTTTTTATAAAAAATTAAAAAAAATCGGATTAAAGATAAATTAAATTTCTATACAATAAATAATGAGAAGATGGTTGGGGGTGCGGTCAATGAAAAACACAAATAAGTATGATTAACTTATTTTAATGTGCCTACGTTTCGGCTAGAGTTTCTAGCCTTCTTCAGGGCTGTTCGCTGGAAGATCGAGCGCCTAATGGATGTTATTGCTAATGATTTATACAATAAATAATTTTTTTCACTTTACTTTGTTTTTTTTTTCAACTGCATACAACATACGTATATGTACCTACGAATTACGAAAAAAAATTCTCAAAAATATACATACATAATATGTATAGCGTATTCACTTACACGAAATATTCACTTATACGAAGAATTTTTGGTACCCCCTCATATTCGTATAACTGAGACTTCACTGTATCAGTATTTTAATGGTAGTACCATAACATTCTTAGTGAATTCATGTTTATTAGTAGAGACAATGAGGCATATATTGATTAGATTTATATAATAGAGGATATTATATAAATGTTTAATAAATATTAATTAAATATTTATTAAAGTAAAACTTGTTAAGTAGAAGACAGTCAGTGAAATTCTGTCAGTAGAGTTGTGTATGATGTAAGCCCACTCTAAACCTTTTCATGTGTGATTGTTATCATTATTTTAAGATTAAAAAAATTGTCTTTTGTATAAAAAATATTGCTGTCTCAGAAGTGATTATGTTGTAAATTTTTCTTCATAAAAACTTTAATCAATTTTAAAAAAGTTCTTTTTTAACTAAATATATTGTTATTGTCATTGTCTTTCCTTTGTGTTATTGTTCTTTGTAATATTACACATATAATTAGAGTTATGTATATAATTTATATTATGTTATTAAGATTTTATTGGGAAATTTGTATTTTTTAAGAAGTTAATTATTTTCTATCCTAAGGTCTCCCAGTTGAATAAAATCATAAAACTGTCATATACAAATATCTTTTGGATGTATTACCATTCTTTTATTAAAAAAAAGAAAAATTAATTACTTTTGAAAAATTAGGGAGGATATGGCCAGAATTCCTAGAATATATGAGCTTATCACTACTTTACTTTAGTATTAGTACTTCTAACAAAAAAAAAAGTTTTACTTTACCTTGTATTTTACGTATTCCTTAGGGTGTACCGTGAACTGGAGTGACTTTGTGACAGCCATGCTAGCTTTAGGGCATTGTGTAGAATGACCTCAGTAGGGGAAGTAACCCCAATCTACAGTACTATCTTTCGAATGTAATGTCTTTTCAGATGTGCCACTATTAAAGTAAAACAATGACAGGACTATGAAAGTTTTTCTTTTCACCTTGTTTTTCCTAATATGGATTTAGATAATTTAATATAGATGCTATTATTATTTATTATTATAATCATCATATAGGGATGCATGGTTCTTAATATAAATTTTAATCCTAAGATATAGATTTTATACCCTTATCTTTTTGTTTTAGTGACTGTCAAAGCAGATTATTCTAATGAGTTAGTTTCTGTAAAGACAATTGGGAACAATCCCTCCTATTTTAATCAAAAGCCTATGGTTAGTAATAAGGACTACTGTCTCAGATCTGATCACATAATTGAATTAGTGCCTGGTAAAGTTTGTTACAAAGTTGCATTTACTTCAACAAAGGAAGAACCAGAACAAGTTATGTCTTATTTTTGGAAGATGTGTGGTTCTGAAGAGTTGTTAATGTGTACTTCATCAAAATTTGATGAAAAAAGAGTAAAAGTAAGTTTTCTTATTAGTTTACATGATTAAATGTTATAAATTGGTTTTATAATCTTATTTTCTCACATATTTAACTGTCTTTGAAAAATCATAACTGAGTTAGGGATCCCCAGGAAGTTGGTAAGACTGACAAAAGTGTGTACGAACGATCCTAAATGCAGAGTCCTGATACAAGAAGAAGTATCTGAAGCCTTTGAAGTCAGAACACTCAGATCTGTTCTGACTGTACTACCCCACTGTTGCCGAACCCCATATGGCAGGAATGCCCGGAAGGGGATAAAAAAAAAAAAGGTAGGCTTGCAGAAGGTTGGTTCAGACGGCCAAAAATCTACATGTTCTGTACAGCCAACTGAAAAAAAATTCTCACATAATCGTCATTTGTACTAGATAATAGAAATTTTTAGGTTTAGTATTTTTTTCATAAGATTTAACTTATAATTACTTAAAGTTTGTTTGTAGAAATTATGTAATCATAATTGCTCTTTTAAGGGTATTCATTAATTAGTGCAGATATTGTTACAAATTTATCCACAATTATTACTTAGATATTTTTATTGGAAGTTTGTCATTTTTCTCAGGATAATCTTGTTATTTCATGTTCTGCTTTGTGATTTGTTTCTTTAAACATATAAATTTATTAGTTTACTAATATGTTGTGTATTAATTTTATGTTTGGGAATGGGTAATCAATGCTTTTGAATGATTCTTTGATTAATTCTTTTTTATTTATTTTTAAGAAACTTTAAATTTTTTTCTCCAAAATATAAAAATTAAATTATCACTCAAATTAATGTTTAAAAAAAATTATTAAATTTAATAAGTTTTTTTATAATAAACTTTATAATAAAAATAAATCATTCTAGATATTCAACAGTCTGTTAAAAACCTCATTGATATTCTTCATTCATTTCAGAAACATCCCTTACTCTTTTCTTTCAAGGCCATGGATACATATTTATTAGCTCCTTTCATTTTCTGTTCTTTATGTTGTAATGAAGTAATCAAACAAATTATTTTATTAATTGGCTTGAAATAAAAATCAAGCAACTAAGTGCCATTTAGTAGTCTTTAATTCATATATTGTCATAGATTTCCCAGTGCCAGCATCAAGGGCTCTAAAATCTTTAACTTTATCGTAGAAGTTTCTCATTAGTATTTTGATCCTTGTGATGTCTGATTTATATTTTAGCCTCATTATTATCACTCGACTGAGACCTTTATTGGTACTTCTCATCTCATGCTACCTGCTGATGTAAACTAAAATTTGTAGGTATTCAAATAATTTCCCCATAGGCATTTCCCATTCTATGTCAAATGTCCATGTTTTGTGTTGAAAATATTGATTTAATTTATTTGGTAGTCATTAATTATTAAAAATATTTCTTGTTTGTATTGTTAACAAAATATATTAGTTAACCATTATGTACTTAATAGGAGTAAAAGTAGAAAAAAAACCTTCTTCGACTTTCCTAAATATTTTTCTATGATAAGTTTTATCATGCTCTTTACTTTCAAGTTGTTTAAATGAGTCTATAATTGATTTTGAATTATTTAGCTATGGAGGATATGGATTATTTTAGAAAACCTTGATAATTAAGTTGATATTTCAATATGTAATCATGGAATGAATTATTCAGTATGAATTATATAGAGCCTGTGTCAAAAATATGTTGGCTGTTCTTGCTATAGTATTGGAAGAAAAAAATAGTAAACCTTTTTTTGTTTTGTTACAGGTTGCTTCTTTCGATTTAGATGGAACGTTGATCAAGACTAAATCTGGTCGAGTTTTCGCTAAAGATTTCGATGATTGGGAATTATGGAATGATTGCATCAAAATCATTTTGAGAAACTTGAATGCAAATGATTTTAAAATTATAATCTTCACAAATCAAGCTGGCCTCGGAACTGTTAGTGGGAAGAGAAAAGTTGATGGTTTCCAGAAGAAAATTGAAAATATACTTAACTTATTAGACGTACCTGTTCAAGTTTTCATTGCTGTCAGTAATGGTTTATATAGGAAACCATCACCGGGAATGTGGTATTTTATGAGGGAGAGGGTATGTATTAAACAGTACTATTGTATAATGGAACACACACACAAATATACTCACACCAATGTATACAAACACACTCACACACACACACTTCCTTAGTTTTAAATAATAGCTAATTTAAAAGAAGTACTAGATAAAAAAAAAATAAAACAGAATTACCCAAAAATAAAGTTAAGAAATTAAGAAAATTAAGGTTTTCAGTAACATATTTGAGAAATCAGTTTTTAAAATAAATTAAATAGTCTTGTTCTAAGAAATAATCAAAATTATTCCATTTTGGAAACCATATCAGTATGCATGCCTTTTAATTTTTGCCAATGAAAAAAATTTGAAATCAATAGAGAATGATAAATATAATGTTGCATGCTTAATTAGGAATAAAAATACTCATAATTTAGAATAATTACATTTGACAGTAAATTTAGCCTTACATATTCTCTTTGAATTAAAAGGTATAATTGCTAAATTATGAGTCATTTCACCTCCCAACATCAGAGAAGTCCAGAGTTACCTACTTAAAAAAATAATATTTCCCAAATATAATAATCATAACATATTTGAGCTCTTGCCTTTACTATATTTATTTAAAGCTAGTTTTATAGACCCTAGAGATTACGGTGAAGGTAAGTATGTGAATTAAGTTAAGATGGGTTGTTACTAGTTTGTGGTGAAGTTGTAACAGTCCATCTTAACTTAATTCAAATTTGTTTTAAATATAAATATCATTACCATTTACTGTTTTCTTATTTTAGACAGACTTTCTAATAATGATAACAAAAATGGATACAACTATATAATAATTTTATGATTGAATCAGAAGATCGCTGATTGACCGTGTGTATAATTAATAAATGGAATATGGTCCGGGTGTGGTAAAAAAAAAAAAAACTCAAATAGTGATACCTATTTTAATTGAGCCAACGTTTTGCCTCACGTTACAGGCCTTTGTCAGGGCTAAAAAAGATACAAACACTTAACCCCTAGTAATTTTACATGTACTTTTTTTCAGCCCTGATGAAGCCCTGCAACATGGTGCTAAACGTTGGCTCAATTAAAATAGTCATCATTATTTGAGTTTTTTTTTTTACTACACCCGTACCGTATTCCATTTATTAATAATCACTTCTTTCCACCATTTCCATTTATTAGTCAAAATACACGAGTTTAACCCATTTGCGCTTTATTATTAAGTTTAATGAATGATAACTTTTTGTATTAATTTTCAAAAATTAAATATATTTGTTTTTATTTAGTCTCATGCTGCTGATGTTAGCCGATCATTTTATGTGGGTGATGCTGCTGGTAGACCAGAAAATTGGAAATTAGGGAAGAAAGCTGATTTTTCTGTATGTGACAGAATGTTTGCTATTAATGTTGGTTTGAAGTTTTATACACCCGAGGAATATTTTTTAAAGGAACCGGTGGCTAATTATACTCCTTTTATGTTTCACCCCAGTCAGAAAAGTACTGAAAATTTACCTAACCTCGAAATACCGCCTACAAGCCAAGAGGTAACTAGTTCTACTTTGTACATACATATTTTATATCTAAAGTTAAATGTTAGGGAGCACAAAAACTGGAAAAAAAGAAAGGGAGAAATGAACAACTCGGTTGTATCTCAAAGACTGATCTTTTATTGTGTTCGGTACCTCTATATATACCTCTCAATCAACTGTTTTACTCAATCCTCTGACATCAAAATAATAGCTGACTTAGGCTGTGACTCCCTCCATTTATGAACAATCCTCGTAAACTTATACTATACAATATAAAAAACAAAAACAATAAAGAAGAACTATTTACAATAAAATATATACAATAAATAAAACAAAGGATTAACAATCCTCATAAACTCTATTAAAAACTAAAAAGTAAAGCAAAACAAAACTAAAATCCTCATTTTATACATTAAAAAAAAAAAATGAAACATAATTTTCAGTGCATCTCTATAATTACAGATAAATTAATCAAAAAACCAAACAGATAAGTTGAGATGAGGACACTCTGCATTACTCTTGCGCTGGTGTTTCGGCTAGTGGGACTATAAGTTGTTAGATATAAACTGTCCTGCGCTTTTTGGTTCTATAATACTCTCTGTAGTTACAACATTGTGTTCTCTTATTATTTTCACCCTGAATGGGTATCTCCTTGCCCCTGTTTGACCCCAATTTTCTATTTACAATTGTCCCTATTTTTATAGTTCCCTTCCTATCTGTGAGGTTTAAATTCTCCTGAGCTACTCTCCTAGCTTTTTCTCTCCATTTTCCTCTGAACTTTTTCTCATAGCTTTTTTCGAGTGACATGATTATTACATATCTTGTCACCGTTCACCGCCGTACCCTTATTACCTCGCCAGATTCCACTAAGCCTGAAATGGATCTCAAATGTGAAAGCCCTGTAACGGTGTGCATCGAATGATTGTACATGTGCTTTAGGCATTGCCATGTCCGGTTCCAATCCTTGGTCTATCTGGTACAATCGAAGGTGATCACTCTGCGTGCCATGAAACCGCTCTACGCCTGCTCTACTTTGGGTGTCCTGGTGTGTTGAGGTGCCATATCATACGAGGTCCTTCATTTCCTTTCGTTTCAAGGTGTTGTCAAAGAAAGATAACACCTTCTGCTTTCGAAGACCTGTTCTGCACTTGGTGCGCCATTGCCGCCTTGCTGAAGAAGTCAATCGTGGTCACCCATTTATATCCCCTCCTTGTAAATGTGTCAATTTGTAAATCCTTGAGTAGTGTATTTGTGGTAGGTGTCTTCTTTCTTCCTCTAGGCGGATGTCTGTCGTACTTAGTGCGTAGACAAACCTCTCAGCTTCCTACAACCTCTAATAATGCCTTCCTCATCCCCCTCCAAAAGTATCTTCTCTTTAAGGCCTGCTAGTCTCATGAATTTGTCTTATCCTGAAGATTCGCTTGGGTGACTTCTCATTCTTTTTTTTCTTCCAAAAGGGTTTCCACCATCAGTTTGCAACGGACAAATGTCCTGTCCATTCCTATTTGTTCATCACGCCATGGCTGCTTGATCTTCTCCCAAACAGTTTCATTCCCGATGTATGGGTAATGCTTTTCTCCATGCTCCAGATTTTCGTCTTCTAAATAATTTGTGTCTTCTTGTCATTAATCATTTCCTCTATTTTCCCTGGTCTTTCTTCTGTCAAACTCTCGTCATTCGAAGATTCTTCCCTATCATCTTCTGCTTCATCCTATTCTTCCTCTCTAGGAATCCATTCCCGCTGATTGACACTGGAGGGTTCCCTATTTTCTTGTTCCATGGCGTTTGAGGTCATGGCTCGAGACAACCGATCAGCCACAACATTTTCTTTGAGGTTTATACATAACCTCCATGTTATACTGCACAAGAAGCTCCTTCCAGTAAGTTATCTTGGGTGACGATTCCTTCAGCTTTCCCACCCACCAGAGTGTTCTGTGGTTAGTATGTACCTTGAACCTTCTGCTGAACACATATGGTCTAAAGCGATTGACGGCCCTCACAATTCCCAGGAGTTCTTTCTCCATTGAGCTGTATCTGCTCTCCATCTCCATAAGGCATCTGTTGGCCATGCGTATGTGTTGGAGACAACACTGCTCCTAGCGCATATTCACTCGCATCTGTGGTTATTGTGAATTGCTGATTAAAATACGGAAAAGCGAGTATCGGCTTAAGCTGCAACCTCTCCATGCACCATCTGATATTGTCCTCCATCATCGGGGTGATGATCATCTTCCTGTCATTCTTGAGTAGGTTGTTGAGTGGAATGAGATACTCCGCCATTTTGGGTACAAACCTACTGTAATAATTTAAAGTCCCTAACAACCCCTAACTTCCTTTTATGTCACTAGGTACCGCCATTTTATAGCTGCAACTTTATCCGCATCTTGTTTTACTCCCTCCCTAGAAATCGTGTGACCCAAAAATTTGATTTGCTCCTGCTCCTGTGCCAACTTTTCCCTTGACATGATTTGAGCCCAAAATGTCTGATTCTCAGGAACACGCTATTTAAGAGTCGCACGTGTTCAGCCTCATTCTTACTGAACACAAGATGGTCATCCATGTAGATCTGACTCACAGATTAGTCAGTGCCTCTCAGAAACTTGTTCATCAGGCGCTGAAAGTTTATGGGGGCATTTTTGAGACCAAACGGGATCCTTGTAAACTCATAGTGACCCCTCTCAAAAGTAAGTGCCGTCTTGTGTTGATCATTAGGGTGCATTTTAATTTGATGATACCCAGCTTTCAAGTCCAATGTTCTAAATATCATCGTCCCGCTTAGTCTGTCCAAAATTTTTTCAAATCTGGGGATTGGATAGTTCTTATCTATCATATTTTCATTCAGCTTCCAGTAGTCTATCATGACCCTGTACTTCTCGGTATTTTCACCTGGCATGATATTCTTTTTCATTACCCAAAATGGACTATTGTACGTAGAAGTACAGTCAATAATGATTCCCTGATGTTTTAAACTTTCGAGTTCTCCTGGATAGGGTGAGGTCGTGCCTGTGAGTACTCTTCTCCTTTATGTATGTCCTCTGTCCTACTTCAGTGGGATCTCATGTAAAGTCTTCATAGTCACCACGAGGATATCCCCTTCTTTTAAAAAAAATATCTTTGTATTTCCTTTTGAGTTGCTGTTGCCAGTCCCCAGTCTGATTGATTGCTCCATGCCCTCGGTTTTTCTTTGCCGATGACATTTCTACATTTTACCTCCCAAATTACTTCTCCATTTTCCCTTGATATTCTTAATCTAAGCTCCCACCTTCCCTAGCAGGTTATACCCCACAATCGCTTTGTATTCCCTTGGCATGCTCCCTACAATATGTACTAGCGAGGTCTCCCTACTAAATACCCACCAGATTAACCCTAACTCCACCTCCCTTCTACATCACAAGAGCCACCCAGGATGATTAATTTACATTGACTTTCCTGAATCTGGTATGTCCCCTCTCCACTACACAGCTTTTCTAGGGCTTCTCGGTACATGATGGTGTTGGAACTGCCGGTGTCAACTAGGCACCTCATTCCTGCTATCTCTATTATAGGCAGACTGCCACTCTTCTCTCTTACATTATAATTCAGCAGTGTGAGGTTGCTTCTGAATGCAACTTCTGAATGCCGTATCTGTTGGGCGTTGATCTCCTTTGTTTCACCCCGGCTCACATCTCTTCTTTAGTACATATATGGGCACTGTTTGGCTATGTACCCCTTATACCTGGTGCATGGACATTGCCACTAAGTGTCATACTTTTCCACAACCATGGCATTTTTGTCCTATCGGTGCCCGCTGCTTCTGGGTTTTGCTTGGCTAGCTCTATTATCCTGTTTACTTGTCTGCAATTCTATGTCAGCTGACAGCGAAATAACAGCTGACTAAGGCTGTAACTTATATATATATATATATATATGCATACACATGTGTGTGTTTTAATGTCTGTGTTTGTGTATGTATATGGGGCGTTTGTTCATTTCAAGTCATCATTAAATATTTGTGCAAATTAGTTTTTCACCTATGGTTAATAATAAGCTTATGAAATGATTCAAGGAGATAAGTTTAAAACAAATTTTAAATTTAAAGATGCACAATATGTTGTAGGTTCATTGAAATGATTTCAAGAAAACTAAAAGTTAAGGTTAATTTTCTTTTCATTATAAACATTAATCCATTTCTCATTGTTGATAACAGTTTCGGGTATAACTTTTAATAACAGGAAAAATCGATCCAACTATTGGAGTAGTAAAAATTGATCCAAGTGCATAAATGATGATTTTTCTCAAATTTGTTCTGTTGGTAGAGCTTTCATCTATGATAATTTAGAGTAAATAGAATGGATTTATTTTATAATTACTGTAGATGGTAGCTCTCCAAATTTGAGGAAAACTCCCTTTTATGGACTTACTCTGACTTACCTTATACATCTTTTTTTATCTGATAACTGATGATTCCACTAGAAAGGTTCCAGTATAAGTGTGAAAATTATTGGCCTATATACATTTAATCTATAACTCTGAAGTTCTACTTCAGAATACCCAAAAGGTGACTAAGAAGATAGTAGAATATGAGCTTCAGCAAGATCTAGCAGCATTAAGCCTGGCTGATAAACCAAGGGCAATTATCTTAGTTCAATGCTTTATTGATAAGTGAAAGGAACAAAAATATTCACCTCTGATTAATTAATAATAAGATACGTAAAAGTACAAAAATAAATATTGTCACATGCTACCTGGGCCAAGAATCAAATCACAAAGAACAGAAACAAAATAATTTTTTTATTGCAAAGGAACAAAAATATTCACAACACTTTTAACTAGAGTTACTTTTTTTTTTTTTACACACTGTCCAAAATTATCTGTTTTTATTCATCGATAATTTCAATTATAATTGACCGACCAGATAACATCGTTACAATATAAATGACCTCAGTGATAAAAAAAATTGTGAAAAGCAGAATTTCTAATTAAAGTTATACAAGTACATCCAAGAGTTGTGCGATTGAAAATAGTTTTTTTTCAATCATATAACTCAACATAATATGAAAATAGTTTTTATATTATGAGTGGAATATTAGTGTAATGCCTGGACTTTCAAACTTTGAATAAGTTTGAAAATGGCCAGCAAAAAGGCCAAAACATTACAAAAAATGTAAAATATATTTATAAAATAAAATTTCGATAATCTTTTTTATACAATTTTTAAAGAAATGTGGGCTTAATATGTTTTAAAGACTTGTCCTTAATCTTTTTGATTAACTTGTATTTTATGATAACTTCCAAGTGTAAATCAACAAACATTTTCTATAATTATTAAATTAAACACCAAGTTGTTTAAATGTTATAAATTTGTGATTCCTTTGAAAAATAAGTGAATTTAAATTGCAATAAGCTCAGTTTTATCTAACCTATTTCTTTATTAGGAGTCAATTGTCACCTTTTAAAATTTTAACTATAAATTATTTGCCAATCATTTTTCCACAGTCAGTGTTTTCACTTTATTTAATTATTTGAAAATTAACTAATGGTATCTTTTTCCTCCAGCTTTGCTAATATCTAAAAATATGTACAAGATATATCTGTTTATACATTAAAGATTTTTTTTTTATTGCTAATTTATTAATAATTCTTAATCATTTAACATATAAATAGCTTCATTTGGCTGTAGCATTTCTCTTCTTATCACATTGGAGTATATTGATTTCAGCTGTAAGAGAAAATAGAGAAATTCATGGTATAATTTTATCAGTTAGTTGCTATGTTGGATTTTCTATGAATCATTGCTGTGATTATTTAAATACAAATTAAATAACACACTTAGATCCTTTATGCTTCCTCCCCTTAACTTTTAATTAAATAATCTATTTTATAATTTAATTTATGATTGTTTAGGTAATACTTATGGTTGGATTACCTGGATCAGGAAAATCTTACTTAGTACAAAAGTATATTAAGCCCTATGGTTATTGTATAATTAGCCGGGATAAAACTGGCTCTTGGCAAAAATGTGTCAGTCTTTTGAAAGAAGCTCTTAAAGAAAATCGAAATGCTGTTGTCGATAACATCAATCCCGATCGTGTTTCTCGGGAACGATTTATAGAAATTTGTGTACAATGTAATGTTAAAGTGAGGTGTTTCATTATGGATGTACCATTAGAACGTTGCCTTCATAATAATAAGGTGAGTGCCTTTCTAATTATTCATTGTTTTATTTGTTTTGGGAAATAAATAATAATTGCAGAAGTGATTAGTAATTCTTTGAACAGTAGTTCTAGTTGATAGATTCCACTTCCATAATTTTTTATTAGTCCTTGTTAAACTCAAGCATTTCCTAAAAAACTGTTTCTGTACCTATCCCTTCTATTGAGCTATGATTTGTACAACAATTTGTTGTAAAAATGCAGTATCTTACTGACTAAAAAATCCACATATTACTGTATTTGTAACAGGGTTAGGATTTAATGAATGCAGTCTGATGGTATACAGAATAATTAGAAGCTGGTACTGACTAAGCACAAAAAAAAAACCAAAAAAAAAAACCGAAATTGGTACACAAGTTGCTATAATACTAAAAACAGTTAGTTTATCAAAGAGTTCTACTATTATATCTTTACAAAATAAATAACAGAATTATCTATTACAAGTACAAAGAATAAACAGAGAAATTAGAGAGAGGTTATTTCAAGAACATGCAGTGGACAACAAACTAGATTCACCCCTTCCTTTCCAGAGAGGACTAAGGCTTCTTAGCAGCATGGAGATGTCATGAGTGCGGAAGGTTCAGATTCTTAAGTGTAGGGATAGTACTCATATTTATATACTTTCCCCACTAGTTTCTCTGAATCAGGTGCTGTGGAACATAATCATACAAGAAAAATTTTCAGCTAGTAGAATCAATCTACTGATTAAAACTGCTATTATTAAATGAGAGACATAACCCCAACTTGAAAAATTCCCAACTCACAGTACCAGGAAGTTCAGGGTATCCTTGGCACTATTACAATCAGTAATCTAAGGTAACCCTTAGAGTGTTTGGTAGGATATCTAGAAAATTAGGCAAAAAAAGGGGGGGGGTAAAGAAAGAAGTTGAACTAAATCTAGTAAAAAATATGGGAAAATAAATTGTTTGAATCTAAAAAGTAATAAGAAAATGCAAGGAAATTTGAACAAAGTACAGTAAATAATTAGAGAAAATAAACAAGGATAACAGCCAGAGGCAGGTAATGCAACCATCCTATTTATCACTTAACATTTCCTTGAACGCTAACCAAATGTTAAATAGTGAAAACAAGTGATTTAGGTAAGCATGTTATATTTCTCTTAAGCAGTTTAAAAAAAAAAATAAAAACTTTTATTAACGATTAATAAGATAAAACCAAATGTAGGTTTATCATATGTATCAATTTTATGGTATGAAACAACAATTAGCTAGCAACAGATATTAGCTCATAACTATAGTTAAATTCTATGTGTAATTAAAAGGTAGTATTTGAGTAATTTACATTAGCAATAAATGTATGAAATAGATCCAGTGTCTGTTAATTATGTATCCATTTCCACTAACATTCATAAAATGCCATTTTTCAGATTACATATTATGAATGTTATTGCCTTTATTCCATCGATATAACATAATATGACTTACATTATGTTAGCATAGTTTAAAATGAAAAATCCTGAAAAAGCAATTAAAATTAAAGCAGTGGAGCTTTTAGGGTATTGGAGAGTACAAAATTAAGAAACTCTGCTTAGTATGATTTTCATTGTATAAAAAATTGCTGAGAAATGTTTTACTTTCATTGTGACTGTATGATTTGTAGTCTAGTCCAATGGTAGTTTTTTCTGGTGAAATCGGTTTTAGTGGCTTACTTTAT
This sequence comes from Halyomorpha halys, assembly GCF_000696795.3. Lineage (NCBI taxonomy): Eukaryota > Metazoa > Arthropoda > Insecta > Hemiptera > Pentatomidae > Halyomorpha > Halyomorpha halys. The sequence goes on from NW_027105572.1 coordinate 311,220, forward strand.
GTTTTTTGGGATATTGAAAATAAACTTGTCCTACAATTTTTTTTTTCAAACATAAGAAATGATTAAAAAAAACATTAACAATCTCAGACTTTTTTTTTCTCATAGTTTGCAAAATAAGTTTTTTAAGCAAAAGGCAATCCTAAAATCAAATAAAGATGATCAAATTTACTACTGTTCATATTCTACAGTTTCATGAATATATCAATACAGAGTTTCATAGTTGTTACTTGTTTCATAGTTGTTTGATTACTATTGTAATAATTCAATTTAGTTAAAGTAATATATTAATTAAATTTAAATAAGTACAATGTTTTAAAATATAAAACAATTAATTCAAATATATTTTATATTACATTTTATTTAATTACTAGTTTAGTAGGATTTTGGTTAGATTTTACATATCAATAAAGTTCTGATAAGTTGGGAAAACCCTTTTTTTTCCACGGACCCATCTTGGGCTAAACAGTTTTCGTGGCACCCTTGTTGGGCTAAAAGAAATTCGAAATCTATCCAATTTCAGTGCACTGAGCCTTGAATTGCTATCTGGGGATATGCTTAATTCTATTTTTCTATATTGTGTATGGATTCTAATTTATTTCCTTACTAATTATTATTGTTTTAAAACTCTATTTTATTTATTATGTCCACATAATGCTGTCCAATTCGTTAGTTTTAAAGCTAACAATGCCTTTTATATTTTTTAAAATGAATAGTATCTAAATTTTATATCCTCTGCTTTGTTTAAAATTTATTAAATTCTTTTTATATATTTTCTTTCATATTCGATTGGAAATTATCTAATTTGTTATTAGTATACAATCCAAATTTTAAATTTGGATGGTCATATTTCATAAAAGCGTTTTTAATTTTATTTTTCATCCCAAGGATATATTTTAATTTTTTAAAATGTCCCTTTTTAATGTGTTTTTTCTATTTTATTATTATTGCTGCTTTTCTCCTCATTCATAACTTGAAAATAATTCGTTATTAATCCAGTTTCCATTTAGGATTTCTCATTGCTTTATCTATCTGTTTTCCATTATTTTTGTTTTCATTATTTATTTCATTTATACATTTATATCAAAGCTCATTAATATATCTGTATGGGTAAAAACTATTTTCCAACATTTTGTATATCTTAGTTTTAACCTCTTTAAAATACTTAATTTCTGTTAATTTTATAGCTGTTTTAATTCAATGTTTGGCTGGGTTAATTATTTAGTATTTTGGATGATTGAAATAATTACTTAATATTCTGCCATTACTATGCTTCTTTTTTATCCACATTGTCTCTATTTTGGTTTTTTCAAATACTATGTTTGTATCAAAATATCTTAATCTATTATTTATTGGTATTGTTGGGGTGAAGGGCTTTTGATGAATGAAAATACCTCAATCTTTCCCACTAAAAACTTGGTTGTAAATATTTGGAAATATCAATCTCAGAATCAACTGTTAAGAATAGACTGGGAGAATAAAACTTAACTAAAGCTCTAGAAGATCTGCAAAATGGTTTGGCAATCTTAAAAGAAGAGTTTGGTTGCGGATTTCTTTCTCCTCCTATTAAACTTAAGAATGGTAAAGACTGTTGTATTAGACAATGGGTTGCAAAATGTAGTTTAAAATTTGTATGAGTATTCCAAAAGGGAAGGAAGGGCCCATACTTCAAAATAAAGCAGTACTATGTCATTATAAGCCCAAAAAATTTAATTTTTGTTCTAGAAGTATAAATTTATTTTTTTTTGTTTTATTTTTCCTGTAAAGCATGGATCCACAACTCTGTGATCACCAGACATCACATGTGCCCATGTAATATAACCTAAACCAGCAATCACCATGGAAAATTTTATGCATGCTGCAGATTAGCGAGTTTTCCATAAAATTTTATTTAATTCCTCTTTAAATATCTTAGGATTAATTAGAAATAATAGTGAATTGGTTTGACAATAATAATTTATATCATAGCAAAATTGAATGGATTGTTGTGCTTGTCAACTGACAGATAACCTATAAATATGTTCATAGATAGAAAAATGTTGTGGACTCGACTCCTGCTCTAAAGAAACTTCTCTAGTTTAGTAATCTAACCACCAAGTACAATACAGTACAACTCTTATCCAACCTCCTTGCCTTAAAGTCAATTGTGCTTTTCTTGTGAACTGTTTTTACTCTGTAATTAGCTGATAGTAGCTCTTTGGGGTCTGTCAGCCCTAGGATGTTTTGTATTATGACTACCAAACTAACGTTATTCATATTTTATTATCAACATTCTTAGCTTTTAATACACAGGCTTTTAAAACCAGTATAGGTAATGTGTATTTAACATCAGCCAAGCTGTGGTACATTAAATAAATTGTGTTCTATTTGTAACAGTCATTTGATTGTTGAGTCAAATTAATCCATATTATAATTAACTGTAATTGATGTCCCAAGTTAGTGTTTTCTTATCATTGCTAATCTTATTTATGTTTCAGTTCAGGGAAATTTTTGATTCAGAACATGAAATCATTGGATCATCCTTAATCACATCTTACAAGTAAGTTAATTTACTTTATTTTTTAAATTGCATTTATATCTGTATATTTAGAGAAGAGAGGTTTTGTATCCTTTAATCATTTAAATTTTTATCTTCCTCCTTCCCTTCTTTTTGGCTTTTATTCACCAGATTTATGTTTTCCAAATTTATGTTACCTGTATACCTCTTCTATAATTTTTGTAATGGTGAGTACAGCTCATCAATAAAACAAAACAAATTGCAAATACTTTCATGACAATCAAAATACATTTATTTTCCCTTTTTTAGTTGATAAACTTCAATCATAAGTAAATATTAAAAAAGGTTATATATATTTTCAGAGGAGTTAAACAAACTTTTATTGAAAACCCGCTAATCTGCAGCATGCATAAAATGATGAAATTGTTTGTGTCGGTACAACAAATATCAATTTTCTTCTCTGTGATCTTGTAATCCTTGTGCTGATTCTCAAGTCCTTTCCCATGCCATGTCGTTGGTATAATCAATTCTTATTTCCAAGGATAACTTTATTTTTATAAATAAAACCATTTAGGTTTCAAATTGATTTTAAGAGGGATACAACCTCAACCTACTCTTGTTAATCATTTTTATGGATGAAATATGGAGAGTCTGGAAGAAGTAACCCCCGAGAGCAGTGGTATGATACTGGAACATGAGGGGCAGACACCCTGCATCAAAGTATAAGTAGCAGACATCTTTGGAGCCTTGGAAGTTGGAGTGGTAGTGGATCAGTTCCAACTGAAATGGTTTGGCCATGTGAATAGAATGTGCGATGAAAGAAAGATAAAATGGTTAATTGAAGCTAGAACAGATGGGGAAGAACCTGCATAGCTGACCGTGGCAGATATATACAGATTACATCATTAGGCTTGGTTGAGTAAAAGGGTCCTCTTTGATTTGTCCGTTTTCTCATCTAATGACCTGCTCTGCATTTAAACATATACTTAGTTTATTTTAATATGATTTTCTATCATGGTGTCCACAATATTGTTTTATCTTTTATAATATTTTTCTTTTTCAGGTCTAATTTTGAGCCACCTTCATTAGAAGAAGGATTTTCAAGCATAGTTAAGATACCATTTGTGCCCCAATTTGATAATAGAGAGCAAGAGCATTTTTATAATTGCTTCCTTGTTGACAAGTAAATGTTGAAGTTAACAATAAAGTTTATAATACATCAGCTTGTCAGTTTTAACAGTAAATATGGTGAAAAAAATCTTTATAAAGATGTAAAAAGTAGATTTAAGTGTTGTTAACATGAATATCAATCTCGTAGATTGATGCCATAGTATTCAGTTTTATTTAGTTGTTATATAATTTGTAAGTATTTGTACTTCAATAAAATTTAATATTTTTACCCTTGTGAACTGTTATGGCTTTTTATTTTCCTAATTTATTTAAATTTTGTTTTCTTTGTTACTTTTTAAGGATGAAACCCAAATTAATATTAATAGTGCTAAAAATATTATGTTTCTTTATCTTTACAGCCTGTTATAGTTTATCAGTTTCTTTTTCTTGATTATTTTTGATTATCTTATTTTGAACAGTTAACTAATTCTGTAGCATAAATGTAATAAAACTATTAAATGTGAGCCAATGTTTCAAACCAAGTTGCAGGGCTTCATCATGGCAAAAAAAGGTACAAAACTTAAATGAGATAGCAAAGTAAGAAAATAAAACAAAGAAAATCAAATTTAACTAAGGTGTGGTTAATTATGATTAAAAATATGTGAAAATTTTCAAAGGATTTTTCGATACAATACAAATTTCTAATTTTAATTTTTTTTTCCTCTTAGTATGAGATAAATACTCTAAACTAATGTAGTAATTACGATGGTGAATTATGCGGAACTTAGCAGTTGTATATTTTGTCTAGGATATCATAATTTACTGAAAGCAAAAATGTATCTGTTTTATTGTAAGTTTTGTATTGTTTAAAATTATTTGGGAATTTTCGATTTTTAATTTTGCTCCTGTGGTGCTGCCATCTCTTGAAAAAAAATCATTAAAGTTTGGTACATTTAGTCTTTAGATTTGTACTGTAAATGATCAGGTTTTAGTTTTAGCAACGTATTACAAAATTTATTGTTACGTCTTTAGGGTTGACTAACTTTTTGAAGTCAGAAACAGTTTCTTGAGGACTTCACATTTCTGAGAATTATATTTTTTAGCTTATATAAGGGCCATCCTGGAGTTTTAGTAGCAATTCTTTTTATTTCAAAAAATATTAGAATAAATGTTAGATTCTCACTAGTTTGAGTAGTAGCATTTAATTAATTAACTGCAGAATCCATTAAATTATGTACGTAATTTTCCAATTTCTGAATAGAAATACTTCCTTTAGATCATAATTCTAGAAAGATTAAAAAATTAACTTTACCAGTATTTGGCTAAAAGTTGTTTCAATTACAATTATATTATAACTGTAATAATAGTCTAAAATTTCAATTTTTTTTTAACGGAAGTAATCATAATTACTATTTATAGTTAGAAGTAATTGCAATTACTTTTTGTCCATCAATGATTGACAAAGATTCAAGTCGTTAAATTAAATAAAATCTACCCCATCTTGTTAGCAAATTCCAGAGCTAAGTGCGCTAGAGAAGTTTAAAAAATTTAGAATACCCTTCAAAGATAAACCTCAGGCAACTACTATGATAGCAAAAATAATTTAAATTTAAACAAAACACTTTAAATTGGGAAAATATTTTAAAGAAAAAGTAAGGCAGATTATTACTGAAAACTTTAGTTCTTTTTTATTCTTAAATAATATGGATTATGTTATCTAATTAATTTTTTTAATCCTTTAATTTCTCTAAAATTCAGTAATTTAAATGCTCATGTGGTATTGTTATTAACAGATGTGTGGAAATATTATTAAATACAAAAAGGAAATTAAATCAATAAAATGAAGTATCCCTCAGTTCTATAATAATTTGTTAGTTGTTTTAGCATGTAATATTGTGTAATATCAAGTGTAAATATTGAGTTTTAGTGGCATTAACAATATTGTTGAACACACAGTGTATAGATACTCAAACAAAGCAGGTGTAATGAAAGTGGATCCTGAAGTTAGATCTACTATTTCACCTATAGTTTTTAAGTTTTATTAAAAATTAATATTCAAGATAAAAACTCTATTAAGTATCTGTAAGTGAAACTTACTCAATTCCATAAAGAAAAGAGGAATTAGTTGCATTTATTCTTTGAATCAAGGTTGTAAGCATCCATTGATTATTGCATTCACAAATCCAAGGATTTATTTGAATGAGAATATATTCCTTCCTGTTTATCCCATCTACTTACTAGTTTGAAATCCATGTATGACAAAATGGTTGTGATGGAGCAAGAGCTGAAACAATTTTTTTTAGTTTTAGTTAATTACTTATTATTAAACGTTAAGTTAAAAGCATAACTTCTAGGCATTCAAATTGGCAAAATGATATAATCTACTGTTGTTTTAAATGTGTCCATTTTCTAGATTAGAATACAATTTTTTATTTGGGTATTCGCCATATTTTGTTCTGAAATGTTAAGGAATTGAGGATAGACCTAGAGAAGGTAGAAAGAAATGATAACACATTTATAGAACATATTTACAAAATAATGGTAGAATATTCTGATCCACTAGCCAGTGTTTTTTACTCAGTGCCTCCTAAGCAGGTGAATCCATTTTTGATTGGTACTGACAACTAAGGTTGGTCTAGTTACTAGATTTCTATGGGCGTAGAAAGGTCATCCAATATCATTGTATGCAAGGCAGTAGGTTTTACTGGATCAGAAATCTCCTTATTTATTCTTATAAAATATACATGTGGGAATATAAATATATTACATGGTCATATGCAAGCTAATTTAAAGTATTTACAGCAATTATCCTAAATTAATATAATATTAATTGTAACGACAGTTGACTGGATATATATGTGGTTCATATCTCAGCTGCCAGGTCGGGCTCTTACTGTTTTGGCTGCTATAGGCAGCTCCTTAGTTGTTATAATTTACTGGTTAACCAGTAGATATGTGCTTTTGAAAGTATCCTTTGAAACTAACATTGCTGGGAATCAGTTGTCTAATTATTCCCAAAATCATGAACAATACAATAGATCCCCCCAAGGTTTCCTGCGTACTTATTTTAATACATTATATTTTTCTATGGGAACTTTCTGGTACTTGGGCTGAAGGGATGTAAGGTCCTGGCTGTTGAATCAGACTCTGATCTTTAGCGGATCAAGTGAAAGTTCGATCCGACTCTTATTATTATATTGACATTTATCAGACAGTACGAAAACAATCTTACTCAAAAATTTTATCAATGTTCCTTAAATCATGGAGTTGATGAACTATCAATATTTTCGGGTCTATCCAATATTTATAACACCGCATTCAGTTGTTGTTTTCTAAAAAAAAAAAAAAAAGCAATATTAAAAACCGCTCCCATAACCTTTCAGAGCCTGATGGACGATTTTCTGAAAGGAATTGGCGAATCCGTCTGTCAGATTTACATGGATGACCTCCTTGTGTTCAGTAAGAACGAAGTTGAACATGTGCGACGCTTAAATAGCGTGTTCTAGAGAATAAGACATATTGAGCTCAAATTGTCGGGGGAAAAGTCGGCGCTGGGTTAGGAAAAAATAATATTTTTGGGTCACACGATTTCTTGGGAGGGAGTTAAACCAGACGTGGATAAAGTTGCAGCTATTCAGAAAATAGCGGTACCTAGTGACATAAAAGGAATTCGGACGTTATTAGGGCCTCTATATGATTACAGGAGATTTGGCGGACTATCTCATTCCATTCTTACTCAAGAAAGGCAGAAAGATGATCGTCACCTCGATGATGGAAGACAATATCAGACGGTTCATGGAGAGGTTGCAGCAAGAGCTGGTACTCGCTTTTCCAGATTTTGATCGGCAATTCACGCTAACGACAGATGTGAGTGAGTATGCGCTAGGAGCAGTGCTGTCTCAGGAGGGCGATGGGGGAGAGCGCCCAGTGGCCTTACGGAGACGGAAAGTAGATACAGCGTAATAGAGCGAGAACTCCTGGAAATAGTGTGGGCCGTCGATCACTTAAGACCTTATGTGTTCGCCAGAAGGTTCAAAGTGCATACTGACCACAGACCACTCCAGTGGGTGGGAACACTGAAGGAATCGTCAGCCAGGATAACTCGCTGTAAGGAGCTTCTAGCGCAACATAACATGGAGGTTATATATAAACCGGGCAAAGAAAATGTGATGGCCGATTGGTTGTCTCGAGCCATAATTACGAACGCCGTGGAACAAGAAAATGGGGAACTTTCCGGTGTCATAAGAGAGTTTCGGCGGGAATGGACGCCTGCGTTCTGCGGGAATAGCAGAAGAAGTAAAATAACGACGATCTGGTCGCAATCAGGGATGAAGAATGACCAGATCTGTTGAATTTTTAATAATGCTTTGAATTGAATAACGACAGCTCAGTGGAAGAAAAACTGATAGACATAGAGAAAATAGAGGCAATAAGAGAAAATTATTTGGAAGACCAGAACCTTAGGATTGATCAAAGTAAATATTTTGAGTAATATCAGCCAGGCGTAAAGTACGACCAAATCTTTAGATCGTTAAATAATGTTTCGAAGCCTGGAGAAAAGCATCACCTATGTGTAGGGAACGAAACCGTTTGAGAGAAGATCTAGCGGCTATGGGGTGATGAACAGATTGGGATGGACAGGACATTCATTCATTGGAAACTGATGGTGGAAACACTTTTGGAAGACGAACAACAATGAGATGTCACCTTAGCGTATCATCAGGGTAAGACAAATCACTGCGGAATCCATGAGACTATGCAAGCGTTAAAGAGAAAATACTTTTGGTGGGGAATGAGGAATACTATATCAGAGGTTGTAGGAAGCTGCGAGTTTTGTCTACTCACTAAGGACATCCGCCTAAAGGAAGACAGGAGGAGACACCTACCACAAATGCACCACTCATATATTTACAAATCGACACATTTACATGGAAGGGGCTCTGGCAGCTCTCCGTTTATGGTTTCAGTTCTACGGAGTTCCGGAACGCATCTCATCTGATGGGGGAAGAGAATTCGACAATTCCTTGATACGAAAGGAAATGAAGGACTTTGATGTGATATGGCTTCGTATCACACCAGGGCACCCCAAAAGTAGAGGAAGTGTAGAGTGGCTTCACGCCTCACTTAGTAATCAGTTTCAATTGCACTAGATATACCAAGGATTGGAACCGCACTTGGCAATTGCTTACAATCATTCGGTGCACATCGTTACGGGCTTTTCACCTTCCGAGATCTTTTTCGGACTTTGTGGAATCCGGCAGGACTATAAGGGCACGGCGGAGGACGGTGACGAGATAACCTATAATCAAGTCACTAGGAAAAACCGATGGGAAAAAGTCCGGGAAAAATCAGAGAGGGAAAAAGCCAGGAGAGTAGCTCGGGAGGATCTAAACCTCACAGATAGGAAGGGAACAATAAAAATTGGGACAATTGTATATAGAAAGTTGGAATCAAACAGAGATAAGGAGATACAGCGATCCGAGGGGCCATTCAGGGAGATAATAATAAGAGAATATAATTTTGAGAGTATTAGAGAACCCAAAAAGCGCAGGACAGTTCATATTGAACAACTTAAAGTCCCACTAACTGAAACACTTGCGCAAGAGTAATCCGGAGTGTCCTCATCTCAACTTATCTGTTGTGTTATGTTTTTTTAAGTGGTGATTTAATTTATCTTTGATTATGGCGATGTACTGAATAAATTATTTCCATCTTTTTAATTATATAAGGTCATGATTTTATTTTTTTTTTAGTTTGTAATAGAGTTTATGAGGACTGTCATTCCTTTGTTTTGTTTATGGTATAAAATTTCATGTGCATAT
>NW_027105572.1:321150-322393 GCF_000696795.3 Halyomorpha halys
TCTTCAAATTAAAAAAATAAAGTTATATTATTTGGATTAATCTGTTATTACTTATATTCCAATTTTGGGGTAGTGAAATTTACAAGATTATTTACTTCAATTTTCATTACAAATGTTTTAATATAAATGGTTATAGCATAACACCATTAATAGTTTAAGCTTATTCTTTTGTTAGTATTTCCTTTCATCAACAATATACTCTTTCATAATCTTCAATTTGTCTGACCAAAATCATTTTTTCTTCTTGAAGAAGAGTTATCTCAATACCATCAATATTTATTTGTTGATTCTGGTGCTATTTGAAACAGTTTGATTTTTGGATGATAATCCTTGTTGATTCCTGTTCAAAACCATCTGGTTGTAGTTTGTATTGGAATAAAAATTTTGTCCCTGATATAGGAATTGCTGGTTTGTTGTCGAAAACCACTGTTATTTTTATTTGTATTGTGTTTTTATTATTATCTTATTACCATCATCATAGTATTGTTTCTTTTGTCCCTGTTGAAGAAGTGCTGAATATAAACTTTCCTGATTTTCTAGACTAATTCTTGCTCATCAATATATCTAAGCTTCCCTAGTGATTCTGATAAGTTTGATCACATATGGAATTGGATATAAATTGCAATTGGGATCATATCTGTGGGTCGATAACCTTTCATGTACATAGTTTAGGTTTTTATCTGTGTGCTACTCTATCATAAATTATAATTTAAATTCTTTCAGTTTTTTTATCTGACAGTCTGGTATTAATAAAATTATGAAATGGATTTCAGTAGTTCATAATTCCTTTCCATTTGTAGGAACATGTCTTTGGGTTGCACCAAATTGTTTTGTGTTCACTAGCATTGGAGGTCTGGATTGGTTAATTAAGGTTTGGGTTTAGCATTTTTTTTTTCAATAATTTCTTTGTTTATGAAACTAATATTTTTAACTATTTGATCATGATTCTTCAAATTTTTATACCAACTTATTTTATTTTCAAGTTGTTGCTGGACATCAAAACATTTCTAATCTACATTTTATATAACAGATTCTGTGACCATAGATTTAAAACTTTGCAATTTTTCATCATATCATTCAAATTTTCTGTCTCAATTATGTTCTAGTGATTTTAAATTTTACTTGGTTGAATTGAGTTTCTCATATAATTCAAAAATAAATTTCTTTTGTTTTTCAAATTTTCATTTTTTTAAAAATATTATTACCTGTATCTTTTTTTTTATATATATTTTTTGGCATTATT
>NW_027105572.1:322888-324024 GCF_000696795.3 Halyomorpha halys
GAAAATGAAAAACTCACTATCCTCATCTTATTTGATTTTTCTAAAGAATTTGATAAGGTGGATTACAATCTCCTTACCAAATTACAAAATCTTCCAATTTCCAACAGTGCTATGCCCTGGTTCAAATCCTTCCCCTCTGATTGATCACTATATTTAGTCATCCCAGGCTAATCTCCTCCCTCCTCTCTTGTGGCTTGTCTCCCATCAGGGATCACCACTGTTCCCTATTTTATTTACTGTTTATATTAATGACCTTTCCTAGTGTACCCATCACTCTAAATACCATATTTACATCCTTACATCAATCACCCCTTCCAATCTATTACTAACTATAAGAAAACTTTAAGAACACTTAAACCACATCAGTGACTGAGCAGTATCTGACAAGTTGAAGTTAAATGTGGAGAAAACAAAGGCAGTTGCAACAATTGCTTAAAATAGATCCTCCTATTCCAACCCTGTTTCTAAGTAGTAACCTCATTAACTTCTATTCAACCATAAAAACCTGTGACCATATGCTTTTCTAGAAAAAAAATTGTCTCTGATATCTCTTGTCGTACCTTTTCTACCTTAAAGCAACTCAATTGCCTTTGTCACCTATTTCCATTTGAAACCAATTGATTTTCAGTTACTTCCTTATTTTAATAATTTTATTTTTTTAATTACTAGTTACTTTGTTATTTTAAGAAGGTTTTAAGAGTATTTTCCCTAGCGTCTTGTTATCAATGAACTGTAACCTTTCTTGAAATGCTGGAATCTACTAACTTTCTATACTCTATCAAATTACTGACTTGCATTGTTCTGCATGATCTGTAAATGATTTTCAAAAAGTTTAGAAAGAACCATGTAGTCCACTTTCCATCCTTGTCTAGAACATGTAAATTTCTTACTGATTTTAATTATTTGGGAAGTAAGAACAGAAACCTTGGGTGTTTTAAAAGAGAAGAGCTACAGCAAGAGATAACGATGGATTTTATTTTTGAGGAGACCCAGGCTCTGCTAGGACTGTAATGCTAGTATTTTAATGGTAGTACTATTATATTTTTAGTGAATCCATACTTATTATTAGAGACACTAAGGCATATTACATCGATTAGATTGAGATAATTGATAATATTAATTGAATGTTTTTTAAA
>NW_027105572.1:324843-326287 GCF_000696795.3 Halyomorpha halys
ATTAATTTTTAAAAAAATATGTAAAATTTTAATAAATAAAAATAAATAGTAACAGATATTCAATAACCTGTTACAACCCTCATTGAGATTCTCTGTTAAAAAAAAACAATCCATAACTTCTTTCCTTGAAGGCCATGCATACATATTTATTAGCTTTTCTCATTTTCTGTACATTATGTTGCTATGAAGTAATCAAACAAAAATTTTTTTTTATAATTGGCTTGAAATAACATTATTAAACAACTTAGTGCCAGGCAGTAGTCTTTAATTCAACACATTTTCATAGATTGACCTGTGGGGGACATCAAAGGTTCTAATAACTTTGATTATCAGTGTTATTATTACCACTGGTATTGTTTCTATTGGTCGAGACCCTTCTTGGTACTTCCTATCTCATGCTAGCTGCAGATCTGAACCGAAATTCATAAGCATCCGAATAGGTATACCATGTTTCTTCACAAACACTTCCCATACTTTGTCCAATTTCCATATTTAGTTTTGGAAATAATGATTAAATTTATTTGGTGGTCATTAATTATTAAATATAATACTTAGTTGTGTTATTACTAATATATATTAGTTAATCATTATGAACTTATTAGGCATAGAAGAAGAACAGTGCCATGCATAAAAAATGTCAGGCGTTAAAACACCTCCACCACTTCTTATATTTTCCTAAATATTTTCTCTACTTTAATTTTTCTATGACAAGCTTTATCATGCTTTTTATTTCTTACCTGTACTTTGAAGTCATCTAAGTGGGTCTTTAATTGATTTTGAAGCATTTAGATACGGAGGATAAGGCTTAGTTTAGAAAGCATCCTCAATAACTCTTTGAGAAATTTTAATGGCTCCCTTATTAAATTTTATAGGATAACTGAATACAAATCAAGGTAAATATTGTAATCTTTTGCCGAATATGATAGAAAAAATGAATTTTCATGATAGTTCAGATGTTCCATGAATGGAGGTTGCTTAATTTGCTAAAAATGCTAGAATACCTTATTAAATAAAATAAGTAGGAAAAAAGGAATAAAATAAAGTTTTTCTTGAGATTTGGTGTCTCATGACATCTGCTAAACTACATTTTAGAAAACGAACTGGCGGGCGTTGCAGCCAAGTAAGAACTTGCTCTTGCGGGTCAGGACGTGGCCATTCTTGCAACCCAAGAAATAAGTCTTCCACTGAAAAATGAAATATCAGCTAGTTGGCTAGCCATGTGGAATGAAAGTCCGCCAAGAAAACTCAAAACTATTTAAAAAACGACTAAACCATGGACCATGTCAAATTGTTCCAATCACAGGAAGGAGGTTGCAATAGCTACATTAAGAATAGATCACACAAATATAACTAATTCATATCTGATCAATAAGCAGCCACTGCCAAAATGTCAATACTGTAATAGTACACATACAGGCGGCCACATATTTGAGGAATAACATTT
>NW_027105572.1:326337-335516 GCF_000696795.3 Halyomorpha halys
TTCCATTTCGATATTATAACAATATAAAATATCGAAATAATTATATAATTATCAACATAAAACATCAATATCTCACTTTTTAATTTTGTATTCTATTTATTGTCTTTTTAACCAAATATCGATATTTCGATAAAACAGTATCGGAATATATTTGCTAATATCATATATCAATATTACAACAATAAAAAATATCGAAATAAATGTGTAATTATCTACATAAGATATCGATATTTCCCTTTTAAATGTTCTAGTCTTTTTAATCAAATCAAATCAATTTTCTACTCTTTTTAAACAAAATATCTATATTTTGATAAAATAATATCGGAGTACTGTGGCTCATTTAGAAATTTCGAAATAAACATGTAATTATCAAAATAATATATCCGTATTCCATTTTTAAATTTTCTATACTAAACAATTATATTTTAGTTTACATTTCTTATGTTTATGAAATAGTTTTCATGGTGTTGCTTTGCTTCATTGTTATTGAGAGTTTCTTATATATTTTGATTGAATAGTTATGACATAAAACAAGTCTTCCTATGTCATGCTATGTTATCATTTTTTAATTATTATTACTTCAATTCGTTAAATTTTCGATATCGATATTTAAGTGCCGATATAATATCGATATCGATATTGCTATCCGATATCGATATCGATATTTTGATTTCGATATCCCATCCCTAGCCCACAGTGAAGTTCGTCAAGAGGTCCCTACTCACTGATCAAAAACTTCTCCTAATTAGTGTTTCTGAGTTCAAAACTCATAGATCTAGACGCCCAGCTGCACCAAGTCCACACCATACCAACGAAATTGCATCAGGACTTCATTATCCACGAGTTGATGCACTGCCACCTTACCTCCAAGTGGTACTTAATGAATTACCGCCTTCCTCCTGTTCGCTACGTAACTCTCGAAGAGGCCCTGCAGCTGAAAAGGAAAATCATATATTTCTGGTGGCGAACACATTGCTCATTGGCATTGCAACCGCCCAACTCGGTCATCATAACCAGGGGAACGTAGGAAGCCGATAATTTTCCTAAGTGGTTGTGCAAGGGTTGCAATGTTCATTAGAATTAAGTTCCCCATAATATTCCTGTGTGCTTCTTACAATCTTTATTTATTTTCTGCAGTCGTCTCAGATCCCCCACAATAAGATTAATTATTACATGCACCAGAGATCTCGTAAAATTAATCCGCCTTCTTTCATCACTTTCGCCATTCCAACCACTCAAGTCTGTTGTACACATATCCTCTACATACCTTCTCTTACCCCTCGCGCTTTTCTATAATTTGTGCGGTTTTCTCTGGGCAACATTTCCTGTAGTATTAAATACCTAATTTCTCTGATACTATATAAAGTTAAAATTTTAAGCGGGCGGAATGGTGTGCTCTTTTACTATGTAGCTTATTGAAATCCTGCCACAGTCATAACCCGACGGGAACTGCGAAGCTCGTTTTTCTTTGAGGTTCACCTGTACCTGTAAGGACACTTTCTTCAACGCATGAACGCATTCGTGGCTCACCACGTCTTCCAAATGCTGGATATTGCAAACTGCAGGACTGTACTCTGCAGCTAAAGGACTTCAACCGTTGGAACTAGTGAAGCACCACTTATTGCCGATCATACCTGCATAGTTGAAAACCAGAGATCAAACTACTTCTCCTTAACCCCATCAGTGTCAATTTAAAATTTTTAACAAATTTTAGGCGGGCGGTATGTTGCGGCCAACATATGGTCCACAAGTCGATAGTTTGAACATGTGATTTTTATTAAGTCTAAAAACAAACCAACCACTCTCTATTGTTTTTTATATTGAAAATAGACAGACAACTTCTTAACGTCTCACTGCACACACATATCGTCTCCTTTATCTACTCACTACGCACTCGTAGTTACCAGCATTCTGGATCTACTTCCACGAGAATATCCACTCAGAACAACCACAACCGGGGCCCCACCAATCACCGGTGAAATAAGACTTTTTTCTCTTTTGTTCAATTAATTTAGTTTTGTAATAGTTTTAATATTTTTTTCTAGTTTGTATATTTTTTGTTTATTATGTTTACTTATTTAAAAATAAATAACAAAATTTGACCATTTCTTTTCTTTTCACGGTTGGGCTAGTAAAGGTTCCTTTTGAATTCTTACCCGCCGTAACAACTCACTAAAATACCTCACAAATCCGCTCTTTAACAATATGACACCAGCACCCTCTCAGGTGCGTTGTCAACACACCACGTAAAGGACATGTAGTTATTAGATTTAATTTTTAGGTTAAGTTTCATTAAATTCATAAATAATGTGTGCCCCAACACATGTACATCTAGCAATACGCATCACAAAAATTGGTACACTTCCGAAAATACCTTAAAATGTAGACCCTCAACAGAAAAAGGCAATAAAACAATCACGTAGTTATTCATCCGATGTAGCAATAATATTTTCTTTTAGGGACTATTAAAAAAAAAGCCTTGAATAATTTTAAAAACTGTGAGCAGCATCACATGGCTTTGAATGAATTATATAATCGGTGATATAACAAGATATCGAGTGAAATAGATGTAACGAATGATTGTACATACTTTTAACGTATGATGAACGGATAAATTGTCTCATGAGGAAGTATGTGAACCATTGAACGTATATGGAATCCAACCTTAGCATATAAACTACAATTTATTTAGTGAAATTTACTATGAACAGATAGATGTCATGTTACTAAACAAAAAAAAATTTTTTTGTTAAATAATTGCCCAACACAGGCAAAGGTTGAAGTAAATTGTGAATACTTGCATAAAGAAATCGTGTAAATATTTTTGCCAAGATATATTTTCCAGTGGAAAAATAAGAACTCTTGCAAACAATATAATCCAAGATAAAGCGTGATGAGGCGAGAAATAAGAGGTTGGAGAAAGAACACTTGACGTCAGCTAACCCTTGATCCGAGCAACTAAAATAAATGAGTTCTGGGTTTGTTTGCAGTGAAAAAGTATTCCTCGTTTCCTGGGTGCTTGTCTCTCCGTCGATTGAAAATTTTATTTAGCTAGATAATAAAGAACAGTATTCCTTCATTTAGGGTAAAGTACTCTTTGATATACTGATATGTTCATTATTCCATGTTTACTATTAAATGTTTATGACCATTACATAAACATACAGCCCTTAGATATTTTGAAAATATAACATAGTACAGTGCGGACCCACCTTCATCAGAGCTGGGCATTAGCTAGCTACTATTTAGTTAATCAAGTACAAACAGATAGCTAAATAGTTGTCAACATTAGTTTTCCCCTAAAAAATAAGAACTTGTCCATTGCAACTAACAACTAATTAGAAGATTTAGCGGTAGCTAACAGTCATTAGATTAATTAATTCTTATTTCTGAAGGGAACTAATTCTTTAACCCTATAAGTAGTTACCCTCACATAATAGGGTCGCTTCATAAGATTTTGGAGCAGCTGAAAATAAATCGAATTTCACCACTTCCAAAAATATACATAGGGGTCCCAATATGTTAGAAATCCAAATCGTTAAATAAATCGAAACGCAGTCGCATGATCATAAAATAGATTTTGTTTTTATTTTCAGCATATTCAAAAACATATTAAGGGATCCCTATATGTTAGAAATCCGAAAAGTTAAAATAAATCGATACAAAATCTCGTTATTGTAATATCGATTCTCATTGCATTCGTGGCACCTCTCAAATTAATTGATTAACCTAAGAAAACTTAAACATGGCCATATGTCGGAAATAAGAAATGTTAAGATGAAGCCTCTACTTGGATTTTTTTATTATAATATTATTTTTAAGTTTTTCGATTTATGATTGGAGATGTTTTATCTTCAGTTTCAACTGAAAAACTAAAAAGAGATGTAGATAGTTGACCGTAGCTTACTGATTAGAGAAGATGATCGGGGGGGGGGGTGCGGTCAGCAAAGAATATATGTTGTAAATAAACAAAAAAATATTTATTTATGCCAACGTTTCGACCTGATTTTCACGTCTTCGTCAGGGCTATTAAAACAAAAAGACAACAACCACCATTTAGAGAGAAAAAAGTTGAACTATGGACAAAGACAGTAGTAGGTTGATCGATCTGCTGACCGCACCCCCCCCCCTATCATCTTCTCTAATCAGTAAGCTAAGGTCAACTATCTACATCTCTTTTTAGTTTTTCAGTTGAAACTGAAGATAAAACAAACTAAAGATCAGTTTTTAGCTATGGCCTAACTAAATATTAGTTGCTGATTTCAAATGATAGCTAATTTAGTTCCAAGAGTTAGCT
Source organism: Halyomorpha halys (assembly GCF_000696795.3). Classification (NCBI taxonomy): domain Eukaryota; kingdom Metazoa; phylum Arthropoda; class Insecta; order Hemiptera; family Pentatomidae; genus Halyomorpha; species Halyomorpha halys. Next base: position 330,635 of record NW_027105572.1, read on the forward strand.
ATGAGCAAATAGCTAACAACTAACCTGTTACTTTTTAGTTTCCAATGCAACAACAGCTATTACTATTTGATACAAGCAAACGTTTCGTCCCACGCTGCTAGGTTCTATCAGGACTAAAAAATATACACTTAAACGATGTAAATATAAATGAAAAATTAAAAAAGATGTACAGTGAATTATAAAATTATATGAGAATAGTAAAAGGTTTTTGACAATTAATGAAAACGGAAATAACAAATAAAATATAGTACACACTAAAAGATATGTACTTTGATACAAAGATTATATTTTTCTAAAAAAATGATAAATTAGTTTATTTGTCTTGAAACCTATTATTAGGAACACTTTGGAGCTTAGTATAGCAAACCAAATTGATATTTTTAACGAGATTATGACAGTTTTTTTTTGTACTTGTTCTCTTCATGATTACAGAATTAATTTCAGGCATTCAATTGTTGAAGGAACTTATCCCGGCTTTTTCTGCCCTAGTTTATTCCAGGAATATTAATTGTGGATAAACAAAGTAGTTTTATATTAGAATAATTGCACCTGTAAAAGAGTTCAATTGTTTAAAAATATTCAAGTTATTGAGGGAAGACAATAAAATCTCAACTTTCCCACCTGTTTGGACCGGATTTCCCAACTCACAGGATGTCTGGTGGGAATTCCCTTAAACTCATCCTATTCCTAAACATTGTTGTAAATTCATAGCATACTTTCATGTAGCATGTAGTTTTTATGAACAATTTTGAGTGAAATCATGTTTTAAATCTTTGAATTATGTTTTATTACAATTTTCCCAGTTTGAAGTAGGTTCTCAAATCTCTAAACTTTCTGGTTTCTATCTATTTAGGAAAGGCAAAAAGATTTTTCAAATATATAACATTTAATCATTATGGTATTTATTATTTTGATAGGTTTTTGAGATTCAGTTGAAGTAGCTACGTTTTTAAGAAAAATCACTTTAAAAAAGAATGATTTAGGTACAATATTTTTTAATTTTCTGATAAACAAAATAACTGACTGATCATTTAAAATAATAAGAAAAAAACAGAATTCAAAAGATATTTTATAACTGAAAAATTAAACATTAAATACATACATTCCGTGCTATTTCGAATCAGGTATCATTTAAATAATGTGCAAATCAAGAATTCGATATCTCAGCGTCTATAATTTAATGTTACATGGTGATGTTTCTAAGTTGAGTTGAGAGACTTAGAAGCTATTAGTACTTAACAGTTGGTTCAGAGAAGGGAATTCTCAGTAATCGCTTTGACTTCGTCAAACTTAAGGGCCAATCAGTTAATGTATCGACATCCCAAGTTATTTGGCAATCAGGTAATTAAAATACAAAGATCCTTATATCATTAATAAATATAATTGATATAAGGATTATTTTATTAATAAATATAATTGTTAATTAATCAATAAATATCAATGATATTTTCATCGGGGAATGAAAGTTGATAATTAAGTTAAGGAGATAAGCGCAAAAATATTTTTTTTCTGTTTGAAAATATTTCTTCGTAAAATGCATTACATACCAAAACAGTAACTGTTTAATTTAGGTATTCCCCGGAGTAAAAATTGGGGGATATTACCCAAATTAATTATTATACTGGTAAGATGGTTTAAATTAAGGAATTACTGATAGTTTGCTGGTAATGATGGAGTGGACTGTATTTAAATAACGATATAATGGTTTTAAAATGAAATAACATCTATTCTCTTAAAAGGTTTCTGACACAATTAGCTGTAGAGTTTGAGCAAAGTGATTACAATGTATGTTAGTAGGTTAGTTGTAAATTGGGTTTTATTACATTAATTGATGAAGGTATTACAGTTTACTTGGTTGATTATATGGAGCTTGATGGTTGGTTCTAATGGGAATGTGATTATGGAAGGATATTCTCTCTTCTCATCCTCCTTCCTCCGCCGCCTCTCTCGCCTTAGTCTAAGGTTTACTCCATCATTATTATGAGAAGAGACCTTATTGAAGAGTTCTGTCCTCTTCTTCTCCGGTACGGGTCACGATGGCTTCTTTACTGGTACTAACCCCTTTGTTGTGGGAACCAAGATGGCTGCCCAGACTTCCTACCGCATATCTTTGCCACTAGATGGCATCATAAATTTCTATTCAGCAGTGAGGGGGCGCCTTACTTAAACAGTAACTGTAACTGACCCCTTGATTGCTTCGTCATGTTTTGAGACCACTGGGTCCAAATAATGTAACAGCAACTTTTTCGTCAAAATCGATTTTGTCAAAGACTACTCTAAGGATTTTGAACAAACCCAGCATATCAAAGTACAATTAAATGATCTTTCATATCAGCTAAGTTTTTTCCTTATTAAATAGTCTAACAGAACTTAAATGATAAATTTTAAAAACATCTACCTCTTAAGTACCTCCACTTTGTTTATTTGAAAAAATTAAACAGTTCTTATTGTAAGCAATAATAAAAAATAGATAAATATACAATATTAAAGAATTTTATGATTAACTAACGGATAAAACAGAAAGATCTGATTCGAAAGCAAAAAGCCGAGACCATCCCATCTTTTCCGATTGCATTACATCTTTATCTTTTGTTAAACTGTTGTATAACTGGCCGGAACAAAATTCCTTATTTCCATCTCCAGAAGCCCTAAAATACTTTTTATAAATTTTAATAAAAACTAAAATATTTTCGATACATCAAATTTAAATAATTTTAAGTGTCTTATCCTCACTTATTTATTATAATTAGTATCAGTATATATTATGTAATATCTGGACTGTAAGGACAACAACGGGGTACGAATCACGGGTGAGTGCCATGTATATCATATAAAATGGAAATTATAATAAACCATATTAAAATTCCTTTGACTTTGTGCTTATCGCAGCCACTCAAGCTATTATAATAGCACTTTCTACTTCCCCTTTTCGGCAAAATAGTTAATATTTTAACCTAAATGGCCTTCTGGTATGTAATATAATATTTATACAAAGAGAAACCCGAAATAATGAATTATTACTTTCTCTTACTCATTTATGAATATAATGTTAGGGAAAGTAAAGTGATTGTAAAAAAAAAAATCGATTGCTAATGCTCTCAAGGTCCTCGAGTCCAAATAACTAAGTCTCATAAAATGATTTATGTTCCTAACCCATAATCGATTTAGAATAATACAAACAAATATTAGACGAGTTAAATGTGCAGTTATTTTAAATTATTGCCTTTTTGATATCCTTTTTACTATGTCAATAAATTAAAAATATTATTAAATTAATAAACTATTATATTATATAAATATTAAAAATCAGAAAAATAAAGTCAACCTCATTGTCCCTTTCTGGTATCAGCTCAAAAGAAGATTCTAAACTCGTATACGAGCTCCCACCGCTCTTTAACAACTCGAACATGCACTGAAAACCTCAATAAGAATGTGAGAAGATATCTACAATCAATACCAGCAAAGGCAATATAACATATTAATTACTAGGGATGATAATAAACAATTCAAAATATACCCATTCAACATTCAAATAAATAAAAATGTGAAAACACACAATAAATCGTAATCACTTTTTGTTTTATTGAAAGAAGGATGAAAAAAATATATTTAATTTTAATGGTTATTGTAATTCACCATCCTTCACCATTTAAATCACCTAAACGACCCCCTCAAATCCTTGTATGAATTACCATCAGGTCTCCATTCAATTTTATAGGATAACAAACAGACTGTAAATAAACTTTTTTGAATTTATGAACCACTCAAAACTTAATAAAATTTTACCACATTTTGGAAATTAAGGCAATAATGACCCCGAGTGGTTTTTGAAGCCTTAAAATAATAATAAATAAAAAAATTCACCATCACCAACTTATCTATCCAATAACTTTGTTTTTAAGTGAGTCCTTATCCTGGGATAATATTCATAATAATAATATTTCAAGATAATAGTTGAAGGCAGCTTTTTATATAGATAATAAGAAGATGAAGAATATAACTCTTTGTGTAGTGTATTTATTGTCTTATAGTCCATAAACGGCGTATGTATTAATTATTATAATTTATATTTTCTTCTAAAAATTATATATAGAATTCTAAAAATAATTAATAGTATATTAATTGGAGTCTCTTGATTAATGTTCAACATCATAATTTATTTTAAATTTGTAACTAATTTAACTAGTATTAAACAACTGTATTGAACATTATTTTAGGTTAGTTTATTTAATATATACTGTTCTTTTTTTACATGTAAGCAAATGACATATATTGGATTGGATTTCTTGCTTGGTAAGCTAAGCTACTTGATATTCCGTGGAAGTAAGCATCCCGGTTCCTGCAATACTGGCACATGCTTAAGCACATGTGTATTCCCTCTCTCATTGTTAGTTTTATCCAGGGTTTGGGTGTGGCCAATTTTTCTTCGGAGGTGTGGTCACTACTGATTTTAATTTTGAGATTCTACGGATAATTTTAAGTAATATTGTGTATTTAGATTGTTTATTTAATTGTCTGCGATTATTGTTAGTGAGCATACTAGATAACAGTTGAGTATATAAGAAAAAAAAAGAAAGAATAATTAGCTTTTAATACCGTTTTAAGTTAATTTTTCATTATAAATCATTGTAAATGTCAATTTTGCCTGACCCTACCTCCAATCGTTTATTTAAACAATGAATGTGATTTTTTATTTAAAGATAGAATAATTATGTACATAAAAATTAAATCTATAGCAGTTATTGAACGGTGATTGTTAGACTATGAGGATTTACTTAAAAAATAAGTAATATACTGTTTACTCACCGCGTGGCTTTTACCTGTGAAAATCCTTGACAGGCCATATTATACTAAACCATTGTCATTGGTACCCATATTAATA
>NW_027105572.1:335661-356033 GCF_000696795.3 Halyomorpha halys
TAATCCTCTCCTTGCACAAGCGTTGGTATAGTAAAAGTATTTCCTAAAAATGTACTGCATCTCTGACCCTTTATAGGTTGTAGCGCTACAGATTTGATTTAATTTAATATAAATTCTAAAATAAACTTCTTCCAATTACATATGTATTCTAAAAACAGATTCGTAGTCAATTCCAAATTCATAAACATGGTTACTGTTAGACTAACAGTAACAATAGAAAGTAACATGGATTAAAATATACTACTATGGAACAATAGAAAGGCTAATTTTAATTGTGTTAAAGATTTCAATTTTTTTTAGATATAAAAACAACTATTCTGATGCCTTTCAACTATTTTTCAAGATTTCTTCTATGCTGGCCCCCAGTCCTACTTCCACTGGTTCAGTTTCGTAGGCATAGATAGCACTCTGTGAGGATGTGCTAATTTATTATTAAATTAATTATAATTTACAATCCTTAATTTATAACCGCAATAAATTATCAACGGACTGAAATATACCAGCTACAAACAGAGCCTATTTCTGTCAGTCAAAAATACTGAAATTATAAAAAATCTTTAAAAATTTGTAGCCAAGGGTGTACAATGCTATGATAAAGCCGCTCTGATATATATGGCAGCAAGCATAATAAAGAAATTTAAAAGGAAAGTCATCCATACAATTACGGGAGGGATCTGGGATCAGATCATGAACACATGGAGGAGAATAAATAACAGTGGACTGCTTGGAGAGACTGGTCAGTCAATATTTCATGACATGAAGATGAGTGAGAAATGTGGCTTAAAGCAATCTGTCATGACGCTTCTACATAACAATGAATGCTACGATAGTTGGCAAGAGACCATTTGGAAGGCCCAAAACCATTTGGATAAACAGAATCAACAGAAGCCCGACAAAGGCAGGCATGGAGAGGGTCGTCCGAAGCTCAGGAACTTGAGTTTTAGCTCTTTACAACCTGGGAACTGCCGACATTTATTACTGTGGTGGTCCCAAGAAATGAAAACCTAGCCATGGTTTTATAATAGAGTGGTAACCTGTAGATAACCACCCTCCCCCGTATGTTAGAAATGACTAGGAAGGGGGTCATGGGGTGTGGAGAAGGCTGGTTTAAAAAAAAGATCTGCAAGGTCTGTAGAGCCAACCGAAAAAATATATATATAAGTGATCAGTAACCTGTATTGTATAGCAATGGCTGTGCTAAGGTGAAGTGAAGATGCACAAATAAGTTATGGTAAAAAAGAGAGAACAGTGTAATGTGTGACATGATTTCCTATATGAAATTATGAGGTTTTAAGTACATGAATATGGGACAGTGGTCCCGAAACGTTGTAACACGTTATGATAATTTAATACAAATTTCATTCAACTGGAAGTTATTAACCTAACCATTTTTTTTACATATTTAGTTCGTTTTCGTTATGATGGATTTTATTTTTATTTTCATTATCTTGTATTCTTATAATTTAATTTTTATTATTTTATAGTTCTTTAACTTTTTTTGACAATTTTAGAATTATTATTGTTATCTTCCTAATTAATGAACTAGCTGGAGTTTTGGCATACCATCTCGTTACGAGATCTTTTTTTTTTTTTTAATCCCCCTCCCTTGCCATTACTGGCATACGGGGCGCGGAAGCAGTGGGGGTAGTGCGCATGCCACTGCTCCCAAACATCACCAATTCTTTTTTTGTTTATCTTTTATTAATTATTTAATTATAACATTTTTTTTTTTTTTACTGTGGTGCAGCCCAGCGCTAGGTTTAGCGCCTTACTGATGGAGCTGCACCTTGTCCACTGCATCCGTCAGGATGCCTCCTGCAGTTACCAGGCTGGTCCAACCCTCCTGGTCTTAGTCTGGGTCAGCTTCCTCATCTTCTGGTGGCTCGCCGACAAGCCCTACCCATCGTGAAATGAGGGGCCCACCACCTCCTTCCACCCGTAAATGAACTCTCTGAAGAAGGGATAATTCTCTTCTTCCATCAACCAGGGAAAGTCTGACTCGGCGACGGCGTAAATCCCGGTCTTTCTCGACAGCGTGGCTCGGTGTCCTTCCATGGCAGAGCAATCTATTATTACGTGTTCTGCTGTTTCAGGAACTCCGCACGTTGGGCACCGGGGGTCGATGTTCTTTCCAAAGCTCAGCAACTTTCCCCGAAAAACCCCCGTGTCCTGTTAGGATCTGTGAGACGCAATAGTCTGGGAGGACCCATTTAGCCTTCAATATAGAAAGGTCGGTAGGGAAGAATTTTCTCAAAGTGCTCGTTACGAGATCGTTGAAGACACATTTTTATTTTTATTAAAACATATCGTTGTTTTGGAAGAAGACTGCCAAAACTCAAACTTCATTTTTATGCCTCGCCCATGTTTATAACTTACACACCTAGCCATAAGGTTTTGACCGTAACAGCTCTAATATCATTTTCCTGGATTATGGCAGATTGTATTAATGTTCCACAGTAAATAAAGTTTTCACTACTAAAAATAATAAAGTTATTTTTGCATCATATGTTTTATTTTAACATTCGTTAGAACTATATATTTACAGTAAAACTAAACTTTATAACTAAATAATAACTATCAAATAAATATAATAATAATTAAATAAATATTAAATAACCAAACTAAACATCTATTATTTCAATTACCGATCGAGCTGCCTTGATTACTAGAGGCAATGCGCTATCTACGCTACATTAATGTGTATCGTTTCGACACTAATGATAGATGTGTCCTCGATGCCAAGTTTATCTACCCTTCCTTTTCGATAACCAAATCGTATTAATCAACTAACTACAACCATATTGGTGGTTTTCAAATGTATGTATAGTTTTAACTGACTCCATAACTAAATTTATAATGTTATTTATTTTTTTTATGATATCCATACTTTAGAATTCTAATACTTTCGATCACTCGTTCCATTCCTGTAACTCGAGAAGGAAGAATGGGATCTCTTATATATTAACGAACTATTTAGCAGAACAGGGAAGGCCCGAAATTGATTCCTGTTCACCACTTGAAATGAATTAATCCTTCTAGACTTCCTTCTATCCTTTTAAAACCTCCTAGACTAGAATCGAACTTACACACAGTATGCGTAAACTGTGCATGTTTTTTTTTTTTAAATGCAAGTTAAATATTTTCTTTTATTTAATTAATAATGTACTGAAAACATTATTGTTTATTAAATAAATCAAAAATTGTATCCTTATTAGTCTCAACACTTTTTATTTCAACAGTCCAACGTTTCGGCTATTTCAGCCATCCTCAAGGACATCTTCATTATAAATTCTTCTTCACATTAAAATTTAAAATTTGTTTTGCAGGCTATTCTGTCCAGGTCATTAATTAAAAGTTAAAAACCTATTTTTTTATTTAAAATTATAAATATCTAAATCTTTTTATTTTAAAATTATCCACCAAATCATTACCATATACACATAATAAACAGGATCCCATCTGCATAAAATACTGTTAAAAATATGGGTACCAGAGCTAGGTGAAAATGAGTGCAACTAAAATTAGGATGAACTCGAAAAAAATTACGAACTGTGTTGAGCTGCTAATACACTGATCAGTCAGGCAATAGGCAATATTAAAAAGGATGTGAGGTCATTAGTTTGACTAATCGAATACACATATTTATTTTTATTTGTTTATTAATGATTAATAAATTCAAGGACATTGTATCCATGGGAATTTTTTAGTAGCACTAACTATTCTCCAACTGTGATGAGTACTTTGTTGAATACGCCGCATCTTTGTTAAGACTATTTTATTATTATTATTTTTTTTTTTGTGAAAGAAAGAAATTGTAATTATCGCACAAATGATTTTAGATGCAGTTCAAAATAAATAGTATGCTTTGTGAATCATAGAAAATTTTATTTTCGCCATACATTTTTTTCTATTTTGTTTTTTTTGGAGACTATTTAATGTATTAAAATTTAATGGGTTTTTAGTTGAAAAATTTAACCAGGTTTCTTCAAAATCGTTTGAGCCGTTTTGGCTCCACAGTAAAGTTTTTTGTGTCAATGGCAGAGTGTAGTGCGCATAGCGCCTGATTTCTTATCTCATTTAATTACATGGGTATTTAATGTTGGAACACTACTAAACCAAATATAAAACAAATATACCGGACTGATGCCGTTTTTGTTTTATTCACGAATAGATCTGGATAAAGACTTAAATAAAACTTCACATCGAAAATTTCAATGATTTTCCTAATCTAGCAGAGATAGGAAAATAAAAGTAGGCATAATTAATAATTAAAAAATCGACCTAGATAGGAATTACAGATTTATATAATTTTCTTTTTTTTTTAACCATATAAATCAAATTAAATAAATATCACTTTAACACAAAGAAGACAAGCGCATATGAGAACCCTAATGCTTCTGCTTCATCTGCTTCCTATTCTCCCATATGTCTCCCATGAGCTCTGCGTGTCTACGTTTTCTCTCCTCAGACCACGCAAGATCCTGTCTGGACGCTTCCTTCCTATAAGAACCGTCACTCCCATGATCCCGATACTCATAATCTTCGGTCTAAACAATCCCAGTCCTTCAGTCCCACTTGTTCCATACCATCCCTAACTTACTTGAAATATCCTGTTGAATTTTTGTGACAGCGGAAAAATTCTATGGTTTTGTCTTTCAGGTTTCATTCTTATCATGTGTCTATAGAACCTGAGCCTTCCCACCCTAACGTCAGTTTCTAGGTCTGTTGTTTTCTTATAGAGTTCTTGATTCGACCTCAACAGGAGGATACAGGTATCCTCCACGTGTTCTCTTAGGTCCATAAATCCTTCTGAGAATTCTTCTTTCTATTTTCAGAAGCCTCTCTAAACTGGGAAGACACGAGGTCTCCGTAATTATTCATACAATATACAAACGATATGTGTAATGTTTTTTTAATTAAATTATTATTGTCATACAAAGCAAATTAAATTTAATTGTTCTGTAATCACAATCATTTAATCATGTATCAATACATTTAATTTACATGATTTCAGTATTAAATAATATTTATGGATAGTAACGATAATAATGAATAATCAATGGAAAGAATTTCGTAATATGTAACTACTACAGGAAAAGTTTCTAAAGGACCGTTGGAGAACATAAAGCCTTTCAATTCCAGAGCCCAAAAGAGATTGAAAAGAAGAATTAATTGGATTCCTGGACAAGATATTTTAGAAATAAATACTTTATTTGGCTAACATCAACCTTAATAGGTTTTTGTACTTTTTCTTTACCGAAGTTGTCAATTTTATATTTCTTGACAAAAATAATTTTTTTTATTTTAAATTCCTGTGCAACATCTGAAATGTAATTAAAACTTAACATTTTCATGGAATATACTTTAAAAACCTCCTCTAATATCACCTTTTTTTGTTTTCATTAATGATTCGAGATTTGACTGAAGAAAATTTTTCTAGATAGTGATTTGTGTATCGATGTCATTTAAATAGATCTTAAATTACTTTTAATAGGATAATAACCTTCTTTGTTCTTCAGCTCACATTGTCTGATGAAAATGAGCAATAAACAGATTCACCAAATTTTTTTGAAGAAATATAACAAATACTTCATGAATAGTCATAGTTCTATGAATAGTAAAATTGAGGGAATATTAGGGGGGAGGTGAGGATTTTCATAAGCGAGAGATGGTGTAGAAAACGTCAGGATGAAAATTTCAATCTTCCAGAACAACCACGTTCTAGCCATTTCTTAAATTAGATGAGAGCCTTCTGAGCAGAAAATTCAGTTGAAAGGTTTAAATTACTAGCGAAGAAAACGATTTTACCATCTACTGGTACAAAGTGGTAGGAAACTGACCTTTTGCGCAAAAACCCCTAAATTGTTTAAATCTTCTGCTACTCTCATAAATCTCTATTTTATTCAGGGCGCTAAATTCAATGGAATGCATTTTTTTAATAATAGTTTTAGGTGTAAATAAAACATAAATATTAATTATTTTTCCATCATTAAAATCATTTCCTATAAATGAAATATTATTCTGATATATATATATATCTGATATACTTTTCATAGTATTTAATTTGAATATCGTTCTCACCTTGTTTTGGTTACACCTTCCAAGAAGGCCCCTGACTTCATAGGTTCCAATATGTCAATAAAAATACACGAAGTTTGCTCCTACATATACATTTTTATGGAAAAACAGTCTCACAAAGGCCAGGAAAGGTCATTTTTTCTGCTCTATCAAAAATGTGGAAAAACAGATTTTTCAAGTATTAAATTGAAAATGGCCGAAGAAATTTAGAAAAAAAAAATAATCAAGAAATAAACCTACTTTTGAAAAACTACAATTTGTACACTAACTTTCGTTGTTATTGTCTTGGCCAAAATATTGTTTGTTGGGCAGTTTGAAACAAAATAACAACTTGTTAAAACTCACTTTTTTTCCAACACCAAAATAACGTTTGATAAGAGATTAGGTTTACGGCTCACAAATGTTGTTTGATTGGAGAACAAATTACGGTGAATTCGTTTATAGGTATTTGAGTGCTAGAAACCTCACTCATATACATGAGTAGACACATTTCTTTTAGGAGGGGTTTTCACAATTTCCAACACAGATTGTAAACATTTCTAAATTGTTATAATGTACTTAATGGTTCGGATTACGAAATGAAATGGTTTAGTAAAGTAATTTAAGTTTGGCGAAATGGCTCCTAAGGTTGGCGAAATGGCTGCTTAGGAGCACCAGCCATATTATTTTCCCTACTTCACCACTAATGCCAGTATCTTTTAAATTTAATTTAAATATTTAAATTAACATAAAAATATTAAAATATAAATTATACTATGCATATAGATAACAGGTCTATAATACTACTCTTTTTTCGGAAATGCGTTTTCAAACTGGAAAAAATGTTTATCTGATTTTCTTCTTATAGTTAACGACCCAACTGGTAATACCTGCCATCACTTATAATTAGCTATTTTTCATTACTAATAAAAAAGTGAAATGGCTCAAAAAAAAATTTTTGTAAACTTATTTATTGTAATATACATTTCAACAAAAAATACAATAAGTAAATATGTAGAATGTTTCCAACACTTGTAAATCTTGGGAAGAAACAACCCAGTGGTGGTACTTTAAACATTAATTCAAATTAGAAGGTCCCGTGGCCATTTTCTTTTCAGACGCCTCGGAGGATTATCAGGGATTGTTACGGATGAGGGATTAAGAACTAATGGGTTAGGATGTATGGGATAAATCGATAAGATCTTTGAGGATGAGATTATTTGTGACGTAATAAGGAGGATTTTGGATTTTAAGTATTGGATACGGGAATAGTTTAATGATTTGGTAGAGCTCCAGAGCTCAATTGGATCAAGTGGAGCTCAAGCCAAATTGGTCACATTATCATAGTATATAATAATTTTTTTTTAGTGAATGGGGAATTTAGAACCATTGTCAAGTAGGTGTTATAGCAATCAAAACCTACGAGCAGTTTCTTGTCTATTCATTCTTGTACGAGGGAAAAAGGATACTGTAGGGCAGGAGTATAGAGGTTTACGACGGAGAGCGAAGTTGATCTGGTGATTTATTTTGATTCTCCAGTTTTGACACCATTCTTAAATGGACGTTATATGTTTCTGTAGAGTTTGTGATGCATTAGTACGGGGCGTTGTTTACACACAGTACACATGTGTCATCAGCATATGTTTTCAGCACTGTGTTAGAGTGGGTTGGGATACTAGCTGTAAAAACCGTATGGAGGATGGGATCTAAGCGGAACACCGGCGCACTGAGAAAAGAGAGATAAGTAGGCCATGTTATGATTGACTTTAAAGGTTCTATTAGAGAGGCAGAAGCGGATTAAAATCCTACATATTTCGTAAGGGGAGGAATTGACGAAGTTTATAGAGCAGTCCTCGATGCCAGACTCGATCAAAAGCTTGTTCAACATCGAGGAAGACTCCCGTGCAGTACATTCCGCGCTCGAATGTGGAAGATATGACATCAACCACTCGATGACACTGTTGGATGGTAGAATGAGATGTTCTAAATCCAAACTGGTGGTCAGGAATAACATGATATGAATCAAGGATTGGATAGAGGGGTTTCTAGTATTTTAAGTATTTCTAGTATTCTAGTAGTTTAAGCGTTTTAATAATAGTTTTTCTAGGATTTTGTCTATAATGGGCAGGAGGGAAATAGGACGGTAGGAAGATGGACATTCAAGTGGCTTGGAGGATTCGGGACACATTTTCCAAGGGTCATGGAAATGGGTGGGTCAAAGGGTAGCATTATAGATTTAGGTAATGCTATGTATTGGTCTTTTGACAATTCTGGGTATTATTAAGGTGTTTCGTCATCTGGCCCTATACCTGGTCAGGGTATCCTGCTGCGAAGCTTTTAGCGTCCCCGGATATGAAAACATCTGTATTAAGTTTGTCACATTACCAGAGGCCCCTGAGAAAATTAGATTGGCTAATCTTTAAGTGTTATAACACAAAATAGACTGTGACGAGGGACCAGAATCAAATTAACCAGGTGCAGGCCCTTCCTGGACAAGTCAAACTTTTTTTACACATCCTCGGTCCTGAGGAGGGGAACGCCTGCCTTGGGAGTCTTCGGACATCGATGACCAATGAGAGAAGAGATTTCAAAATAAGTTAACGCCCTAAAAGGGGAAGTGGGAGAAAAATACGGAGGAAATCTAGAAGAGAGGCGGAGACACAGAACAGGAAGGCTTAGACGGAGGAGGACCACAGTCAGAAGGCAGACTTCGAGGATGCACTTCGACCAGACGAAGTCGTGAGAAGGGCCACGAGACCTGGACATCCCTTATGAAACAGAAGACACCTACGGCACTACATCCCACGGCATCAGCAGCTATAAGTATAAATTAACTAATAAGTAATCATGTAATAATCTATATTTTATGGCAACCTTTATTTGAATCATTTTAATCATAATAACATATTGTAAATAAATACTTAGTTTCTTTATGTAGTTTATATACTATTATATAACCTAATATACCACTCTTTATTATCCTATTTAGTTAATGGTAACATTTTATAAATATAAAGGTATTTAATTGGTAAACTGGTAAACACACAAACAGCCTTTGGAAAGGAATCCAATTGTAATAATAGTTTTTTAGGACTCAATTTATAATTAATTAACTTATTTTTGGATAATTGCCTTCAGCGATTATCCTGGCATCCCGATATATTATCTGCCACTAGTACACATCAGTACGGAATGGGCTTTACGAGGGAGCTGTTTCAGAATATGGGATGTGACAAAATCGTGGCGAGTTTTTTTGGAAGGTAATTGGTGGATGGTAGTTGTTATTTCTGAGGCACGAAAGGCTTTAGGAGGAAGGGTTATTTGGAGAGAAATGTTTATCTCTGTTTCAACATGTTCAAGATGGGTTGGATTAAGGGCATCTGGTCTTAGAACTGGATATTTCGACCCTGGTTATCAAAACGTGTATTTTCGTCGAAAACTCGAATTCGAAATATTAAACGATAAATAAACGCTTGTTATTTTTTCTAGTATATCTAACAAGAATATAACCATAGATCTAATAAACGGGGTAGAATAATTGAAATTCATTGAATTATACAAGGATTTGGGCAAGCTACAGAATCGGGAATTGGAGCTAAGTAGTTCAGAGAAGATGAGTCAGTGACTGGATGAGTTTAAATAATTGGATTAGGCAGAAGCTTCCTAGTCTTTAGAATTAAGTAGATACGGTACCTGGGTGCTTTCTACCGATGGTGACGTGTAGGCACAATAGGAAGGAAGTAGTATAGAAGGCATTCGATTAAAGAATCTTTATGTGTAATTTCGTTATCTTTTTTTATCATGATTATATTGTATGCTCTCTGGTATTGAAGGCATAAACCTTTACCATTTTAGGAAGGGCTCTAAATAAACATTTTAAACATTAATTTAATTTTAAACATTAAATTTATAACTGTCTCTTGTAGTATTTTTCCCCTGTTTCTGACTGACGATAACCAAGATCTTTTGTTATTTTTCGAATATATAACTACAATGACTACGTTAAAAATGATGATGATGCTTGGAGGTTATATGAAATAATAAATGATTAAATTGAGAATAAATTAAAATAATAAACAGTGACAACTATCAAGGTAAATAATGCTAGAACAAAATAAAGTGGTAGAGATAAAATAAAATTCATGAATTATATATATATTTTTATTGGGTTTTACAGAATATAGGAGTTTATATTTCCTAATAATAATTATAGTGATTATTAATTCTTATAAATTTATTTGTAATGTCTAATTTATCTAATTTACCTCTGTTCTCTGTCCAGTTGTTAATATAATCTAAATGGGTCATTTTTTTTTTTTTTTTTTACAATTCCTGATAGTGGCTTGGGTGTTGCAACTACAGTTCCATGTTAATTGTTAAATAAAAATAGTGCAATTTCATAATAAAAAAAACAAACGTATAATTGCAAATAAAATTGCAATCTAACACAATATTTTAAAAAAAAATACTATTAGCTTACATCAATCAAAGATTATATGATTATGCTCAGTTCTTACTGTAATGTATTGAAGTTGTTCTTTGGGATGTGAGTTTATTTCTTTTGTTATAAAAAAGTTTCAAATATTGTCTTATGAGCAGACAATTAACCATAATAGACAAAATTTTAAGGTTCATGCAATCTTATTTTTTTCAAATAAAAAGATAGTGTACTTTATTGTGAATTGTAGTCCATTAGATTGTTAAGACTTAAAGATCTAGTTCAAATATTATAATTAGGGATAGGATTTTTATGTGCTAAAAAATCCGAAATATGTACATAAATATGTGCTAATAAAGTGTCAAATATTTAAATAATATGTATTTATAAATTATGTATTGTTCAACAATATAAATTACTGATTAATGATTAATTTTATAACTTAAAAAAGTTACAGAAATATGTATTTATTATATATTATATGAATAATATTTTAAAGAAATTATGTTAAAATATGTACAAAAAAATGTACTTAGAGAAAACATAGCTGTTCAATAACAAGACATTAATTAGTAATTGTAATTAAACTATGGGAGTGAAACAAGACTAAGATGAGAAAGGACCATGGGAAGAGAGAGGGGAAACAGAGAAATGGATTGAGGAGTAAACAAACAAATTCTAGGAAAATGCTACAGGAATAAGACTCTTGCTCTTTTTAATTGATTCTGAGAAATTCTCAATGTAATTCTGTGTTAAAATTTATTATTGCCACTGCTTTTAATTTGTGTTCAAAGATATAGATATAGAATTTTTACGCACTATTTATGTTAAATTAAACCTTTAAGTTTCTTGCGTTCTCTTGAATTTTACGTAGTTTCTGCGAAAAATGTATTTACAATTGAACAAATAATTTAAGGAAATGCGTGATTCAGGACAAAATACCTAAAAATATGTTAGAAATAACAAATATTTCAGAAAATATGTGATTTACAACAAAATATGTAAAAAAGGCCAAATATTTAAAAATATGTGAAATAAAAATGGCTTCTTTTGGCCAGAAATGTCTTGAAATATCTTTAGTTAGTAAGGAATCGAAGATATCATGGTCAGGTAAAAATATGTGAAAACATAAAAATCCTATCCCTAATAATCATAATATATATATGAGGAGTTGTCTATCGTAAATGCATGTACAAACTTCTGAAACGTACAGCGGTATTCCACAATATAAAATTCGACAGCTAAAATGTATCCAGTTTATTTCAAAATTTAAATTTTCCCTTATCGAACAGGTATATATTTTCAATCAATTTATATTCGCAGATCGATATTTTCAATAAAAATATTCGCAGATCGATATTTTCAATAAAAATATTCGCAGATCGATATTTTCAATAACAGCAAAATGAAATGATCGGTTTTAATTAAGGAATATCGAGGGGAAAAAAAGCGGGAATTAAATCCATCTAATAAAAAAAATTATATTAGGCTGTTCCATCATGTTGCTTTATGATAGTCAAAACCCGTGTCGGAACAAACTTAAAAAGATCAGTGTGACCGAATCGTGGTTTATAATCTAATATATGCTCTGGCTAGAATTTAGCTTGATTTTAAATCGTTATTCAAAAGTATTTGTTATTATATATAACGAAAAGAAAAGTAAACACTTAGTATAATAAAAAAATATATATACGAAATTATTATGTGATAAAACAAAAAAAAAAGTGATTGGTAACACTGTACTGCTTTAGGGACAGTTCAGTTTTTCGTTTCATATAGAGTCGGTACGGTTGATCGTTTTGTATTTCTTTATTAATTTCAATTGTTTTGCGTTTTGAATATCTGATTGCTAAAATTATTAAATATAAATATTGATCTCGTATGAAATATTCTAAATGCTTTGTTCTGATATTGTGCATAAAACGATCTAAAATGTTTATTCGCTAAGTTAATAATGTAGTTTCGGAAGTGTGCCATCTTGAAAATTTTCTACAAAATTGGGCTTCTAAATTGTAAGTCACAAGAATAATTATTTTACTCGTGAATTACAGATTGTATTTAATATTAAAATGAGTTTGGTTTCTCAGAATTTATTGTATGAAGAATGTTTTTTTCCAAATTTTAGAGCATCATTCTGTATTATTTAAATAATCTATTATTTGATTTATATATTTGCAGTCCTGTTATATATTGCTCCATTAAAGAAATGCATTACTTTTTAAATTTTCCAAGCAAGTAAAAAGTGTTATTTATTTGTAATACTACTCTATTATGTACTGTAATATACTCTGCAGTTACATTAATTACTACTAAAAAAAATAAATGCAACTATTTAACTATGTAACTATTCTTTATATTCATACATATGCTAGTGATGCACTATAATTCTTCATTAGTATACCTCTTCCTTGATTGCTATTAAAATTAAATAGAATTTTTTTATTATCTGTATTCACAATTTGATTACATTACCTGTTTTCTTTGTAAATTGTAGATATTGAATAGCATTTTTTGTTATTAATTTATTCCTGATTAGCTATTTAGCTATAAATTGGTCAGATAACATAAATACAAATTTTATTACTTTAATATGTATCAGATACATATTGTTTATAATGCATATTCTCTACTTACTCTTCACCGAATTATTATAGATTACATATTAAAACCTAAAGATTTTATGTTAAGTCTATTTATATTAAGTCTGGATATTATGTTAAGTCTATTTTCAGCAGTAAAGGAAAAGACTAAAAGAAAGTCTTAAACCATGCTTTAAATTTATTTTGATTTTATTTTGTTCTATTGTCAACTATTCTTGAATATTTTGTAATAAGTGGGGAATGGACAAACTGCGCATAGCAATACTTTTAATTGGAAATATAGGAAACATTTGGTAATTTGTCTATAAGGTACAAATATGTTTTAACTAAAGGATAATAATTACTTTCATAAAAATGTTATTAATATTGATATTTCTGGTGAAAATGTTGATAATATTTTGGTGTATAAAATGCAAACTAGATAATAAAAAAATATTAGGATTTTAAATGTATCGGTATAAACAAAACCAAATATAATTAAAATTTCAATTAGAAAAACTAAAGTTAATAACATTTCTTTAGTGATCATTGTCAAGAGTAGGCAAAAAAATGTTGAAAACAAACTCCATTAGTAATCAATCTTATCTCTGGTGTAAACCCTCTTTTACAGTCACCTTTTAAAAATATTTGTTTGTAATGTAATATTTCTTGCCATAAAATGTAAGTTACTACTAATTTTTAAGTACAAAAAAATCATGATTATTTATCTACTTTTTAAATCTACATATGAAAGAAATAAGCCGCTGCAATATAAAATCATTCCAATGAGCTTATCATAGATTTCTTTTTATACAAAAATTGATATTTTCTTTTCAAGAAATATATGGTGCATTAAAAAAAAAAATTACATACTCTTTGTATACTTTGCATGCCACTAAATTAATTATTTTTTATTAATGAATTTTTATTAATATATGTTTTTGTTATTGTGTTTAGAGTTTATTGGAGCCTCATACTACTATTACCTTGTCTTGCCATACTCGGCCATTACAAGCTTCATCCTTGCTGTACCCATCAGGTATGTTATAGTTAATTAACATTGAACAATAATAAAAGGTTTTCTGCTTAAAAATACACCAATGCAAAATGCATAATAAACACAAAAGCCGCCATCACAAGTTCTTTTCTTCTTCTTAAGTAGCCACAAGAAGTTATCTCCATCTCCCTCTCTATTTTTTTTACAAATAAAAAATTAATTGTATTAACTGTGGTAGCATTTAAAAAAAGAAATTTTACATCAATATCCATTTTTTTATTGGTTTTACATTCAACTTTTTGTTATGTTTATTTGTTTGATTAAAACTTTATAACCTTTTATGGTACCTCCTTTAATACTATTGCAGAAACTCTTTCTCACCATTTCTTAGGTTTAGAGGTTCTCTTTTTGGGAAAACATTATCACTTCAGATTACTTCTATATTTACCGTCACATTGATAATTCAATAATTTTTAGATTCGATTCTACAGTCTATTTGAAATTAAATTGCAGAAATATATTGTGGGATGTATTATCAGAAATTTTTATTGTCCTCTTGAACTTAAGCTGGGCTCTACTATGATGTAATATTTAACCGTTGTTTATTTGTAAAGCGATAATATAATTCATTATTTTACTATTTTTTAATTTTTTTTTTTTGTTATACTTAAAGTGAAAACAAACTATGGTTTGTTATTAATTTTGTTGGATAAATGACAATTTTCTTTACTCCTTTAAGCAACGCTTTTAATATAATTCAAATATTAATTTCTATGTTCTTTTTAACTATTTTTCACTTGATATACTTACTAAAAAATATTTTATTTTATTTTATCGTTAGTAGTATTCATTAAAATATTAGCCATAACATGGGTATTTGGTAAGTTGAGATGTCATGGATATAATTGAGTGTTTAACTACTTGTTTTTGAAAGATAAATAATTGTTTATTTTAAACAATTATAGAAATAGGTGAAACACAAAAGAGAACATACATTAAACTGAAAAATTTTCTTCTTTTCTGTTTGTTTGTTTAATTCAGTTACTTAAATAGTTATAATAAAAATAGCATTAATTTTCCTAACAAATATTATATATGTATACAAGTACTTCAAATTTGATAAACCTATCTATCTTCGTATTAATTTTAGACTTACAGCACATTTTTTAAAGCATTCTAGCTATATTGTTTTTTTCATATTTGATGAATTGATATGCTGTCTTTCTCTGATTTCTTAAATCTCAGTTTACAATTTATTATCCAGAACACTGTATTATGTTTCTGACTGGAAGGTCCATGTTCACTTCTGGTCCGTCACACACAGATTTCTTTATAAATGGAAGATGGTCTGGTTGTGGTCAAACCCTGCAGTGTGGGCCGAAACATTAGCTCAATTAAAATAATTTATTATTATTTGAGTTTTTATTTGACCGCATCCATTTATTATTATATACGATCAATCAGCGATCTTACTGAGATTTCTTAATGTTTGTGTATTTGATAATGGATGTTGTTCTATTTATACTAAATAGTGCCTCTGAAACTAATCTATTTCTTTGGTAATCAGAATATGTTTTTTATGACTCATGGGGGTTTATGTATAATTTCGTGGGGAAGAACATTTCTTTATGTTTTTAGCAATGGGCTTCAACTCCAACTGTATGATTTAGGATAAAAGAACCTTGTCAACTGTAGTTGATAGCAATGTAATTTGTCTCACCACATTATTAAGCATTTAAATTAAGATCACTTTCTGAATTAGTTTCTTCGATCATGGTCCGATTAACTATGAAATAAAAGTAGTAAATTCTATAGGTTCGGTATTTCTGGGTACCCCCCACATATATTAGAAAATGTTGGGCTTGTAAAACTTACAATTGCTCATATATTTTACAATTTTGCATTAAGCAGTTTTTTTTTTTTTTATATTGAAGTGGAGTTTTCCTAAAAACATTTAAAAATAAAATATCTTTAAATTAAGGTAACTTTATTCTATCCATCAAATACTGTACTTTTAAGTTATTATAAGTAAGATTATAATGAGTGTTTGTTGGTAAGTCTGTAGTTTTTTTTTAGATGGTGATACCTTCTTTTCTTTTGTTTAAAAATTTTATTATTATTTGAGATTATGTTCCTTTTTTAATTACTAACTCCTGTGGAGAACATTATTTTTTGATATGAATTATGTGTATAATGAATATAATATAATATAATGAAATATAATTGACTTGGAGAATTTGGTTTGTCTAGTTTTACTATCTCTAAATGTGCTCACATTAAACTCAGAAAAGTTTGTAAAAGTTCTGTTCTATTTATTTATCATTCAATACTTTTGCGCTCTAAGTAACAAAAGTTTCAGTGTCTGCACTGTGGTCTCTTTCATCAATGTCCGCTTTCCTTTGCACATTCTCTGGTTTAGAAACAGTACTTACTTACCTTTGAAAGTACTGCATCTAAAGCCCATCTTGGGTGGATGTTCTTACTAAATTATACTTACTCTCGCCACTCCATGTACTCCTGTCCCGTTGGTTAAAAAGATACTCTTTGAAAGAGTGCCTTTCAAAAACCCCACTTTCTCATGAGACATTACAAGAAAAGCATATTGTGAAGTGGAAGGACAATATTTAAGATTTCGCAGCAATTTTGACCAGATTTCACTATCTATTGTAGGTCTGAAATGTTTTGGAAGTATTCCCTGAAATATTCTTATTTCTTAAACCTTTTTAGAAAACTGATATTTCTAAATAGCATTCAAATTATTGGAACTTCGACATTCTCTCCAACCCATGATGCAGTTACTGGTAATAAACTAAAATTCAATAACATAATAATTAAATTACATGTTTATATTTTAGTGTCTTCAGCATTTACAGTAAATATTCACTGACCACCATACCATATGCTTCATTTTACTAGTCTATCTATATCAACCACTCATACATTCATAATTACATGTTCAACTTGATATGTAAAATAAAAACTAATTATTTATTTTTTTTAATGTTAACCCTTAATTCAGTGTTTTAAAAATCAAATTGAATAAATATTCAATAGTGAATAAATTTTCTACTTGTATCTTACTAATCAAAGATATAATTATTAGAGTTCTGTGTTATTCCAACTTTTTTATTTTTAACTGAAGAGGTTTTAATTTCGAATGTTCCTAGGGAGGTGGGGTTTTATGAACCACATTTTTTTTTTTTAAATTATTTGAACCAAAATTTTATAATTTTAGTTACATATATATTTAACTAATGGATGAAGCAATACGAATGCTAAAAATATTTATTTTGGAATAAAATTAAAAATTATATAAAAAAATAAAAACAAAATGATTACGAAACTTTAGGATCATTTGGTTCCTATATAATATTCAATAATACTGAAATTATATTTTTAAAAAACTATTCTTTTTCTAGTTGAAAGTATTTAAGAACAGTTTCTTAAATACTTTCAACTAGAAAAAGAATAGTTTTTATAAAATATAATTTCTGTATTATTGAATATTATATAGTTTATGTAAATAGTTTGTTGTTTTTGTGTGTGTATATATATATTTTAATAATAGTAATATTTAATTCGTTTCCTGTTGTTTTTAGTATATATTATTGGATCCAAAATGAAAAACTGGAACAAATATTCATATTTTACATTTTTTACCCGCTGGTAGTTGATGAGCTGATAAATGTCAGAGTGGGTTGTAAATCGATCGGTAACCAACAGGCCGGATCCACAGGTGGCTCACACCGGTCGAAGTACCTGTTGATTTTACCTGTTGGCCGATAATAGCTCTCATATCTCAGTTATATCGCCGTCGAATTCATTTCATTCAAGTTTATTGAAAAAAAAATAATATCGTCGGAATCTTGTGCCAGCCTAGACTCCCATCACATAGAAACTGCTGCTGAGACAGACTCTAGAATTCTTCTAAAGATGTTTGAAATATTTCGATGGTTTTCTGACTTGACTTTTTTCGATTATACTCAATTGGTTTCCAATGCTTGAAAATCCTCGTCTTAATTTGTATTGGTGCCTCTTTCAATATATCTATATGTTACCATTCCACTCACAATCTGCTGTCCTGAGATCTTCTGGAACTTCCCTCCCCCACATATATACTTAATCTTAAAAGGTTATCATCTACTTCCCTATTTAAAATTATTGTATTAAGATAGATAACGATTTGAAGTCATTGGACACTATTCAATTTACGCTTATTTATGTGGGTGTGCATGACACCATTCTCTAGGTCAGAATACATGTGTTCTGCAAAATAATTTTATAATGAATCATTCAACTCAACGCAGTATTGAACCTTACCATCTCAGATTTTTTTCAGTTTTTCACAGGCTTGTGTTGCCATTCTATCCTCCTTTAGATTTTGCTGAACATATGGTATTAGGCACTTTATTTGTATCAAATACTAATATAGGGATTCCACCATTTACCTACTTTTACCAAAAGGGTTCCGCCATTTTCCTTCTCTGCCCCCCCAAAAAAGTTGGGAAGAAGATTTGTAAAGCACTGAAAGACAAAGAGTTCCATCTGATATGTGGGTAAACAATGGTGCCTCATATAGTAGTGCTGGTCTCAGAATACTTTTGTATATCTGCAGCTTCAATCTCAATGAGAGAGCCGGAGAAATGAGGAGGTGGTTGAGACGATATGACTTTCGTCTTACTGTTCTCGCCTTCTGATATAAATGGGCAGAAAGCTTAAGATGACGGTCTAGCTTTATGCCCAAATATACGATAGAGTTGGAAGGTGAGCTCACCGTATTATTCACATGGAGAGTCTTCGGCAGTCTTGATCTCTTGTGCGCTGTGTGCGCGAACACAACACAATCCGTTTTGGCTGCATTGGCTGCATGGCCGTTGCCTCATTTCGGTTAAAGGTGGTATTTACCTCAGTCTGGAGTTTCATTAGGTGATGTTCTGTGCTGAGGCGAGCTTGGAAGCCAGTTTGTTCAAAAGGAATTACGGAGTGTTCATCGCAGAATTCCCGAAGGTAATTAAGAATGATCTTTTCGTAAACCTTGCCGAGATGAGGTAACAGACTGATGGGCATGTAGTGATCCGCCTCCGTTCCAAACTTATTCGGCTTGAGGAGTGGAAATAAGATGGCATGTTTCCATTTATCGGAGAAGTATCTCAACCTCAAGCATGAATTGTACAGGTTCGTGAGATGAGCGATCTCCTTCCTTGGCAGTTGCTTGAGCAAGACGGTCTGCACCCCATCATGGCCTGGGGCCCTATTGCCCTACGTTCGTCGAAGTATTGCCTTCAATGTTTTAGGAGAGACAAACATGAAATTGTCTTCTTTAGGCATGGTTGGTACTGTCATCGGGTCTCCCGTTCGTTGTTCTAGATCATACCGATAGTGTTCTGCCAGTACCATAGCTTGTTCGGCATGAGTGAGAAGGCGATTTGAGATCTCCAAAGAGGTAATGTCTAATATAGGTTTGTGCTACAGAGATAGATGAATGTACCAACAGTGAAAGAAAAGAATTTAAATAATGTAGTCATAAAACAATTTTCAAATTATAAGTGCTTTGATGACGTGATTTAAATATGGAAATTGAAAATAGGACAAATATGTGGTAAATATGATAACAAGAATTTTAAATAAACACATATAACATAGATAAAAATTGTTGATAAGAATAAATTAATTTTAGGATTGCAAAGATCCATGAGTATGGGATAATTGTTCCGAAACGTTGAACAAGCAAAATATAGAATAAATTATATTCTATTTGAAATTTTTTTTTTTCATCTCAACAATTTAAAAAAAATAAATAAAAAATAGTTATCTACATTTATTTTGTTAAATTTTTTTTTTCAGCATTTTTCCTAATATTTTAAGTAATACTAACACCCCCTTTAGCAATTACTTCGGTTTTCCAAGATTACAAAGAAGAAAAAAATCCTTTCCTGTTTAACCTACATTCTCATTTCCCCCCAACTTTCTGTTTTGCTCCGAATACGCCTTTATTGAAAAAATAATTACTTCGTGAAAAATTTTTTCAACAATATAACTTAATTTATTGAGAATAAGATACCGCAAGGTCCAAAAAAATGTGTAAAAAAAGTTCACTTCTGCCTTCTCGTAATTCAGAAAAAAATATATATGTTTTTGTAAATAAGACAAGTTTGTCCCTGGTATGTTAAAATTCGGTAATGACTAGTTTAATCTTTGCCCACCTCTAGCGCTAGTGGGTTGCCTATTTAATTTCAAAACGGACTGGAATGAACCTATTTATTTACCCATTATTGTGTACATATAATCCGTATTATATATA
>NW_027105572.1:356125-364717 GCF_000696795.3 Halyomorpha halys
TTGCTATGGAAACATTACAAATTAAATAGATCTGACTAAAGAACTTTATTTATCTAATATTAATATTAATAACTGGTTATATCCTTTCAGTCCAATGTCCTTCGAACAATAGTAAATACTCCATAGTATATAACCAACAATACCCTACATCATGACTTTAATACCCCATCTATTTCAGAAGTTATCCCATCCATATTCTCAACATTCCATAAAAAACTAATTATTTATCTTACTTACTATCTAGCTACAACCGTTGATTAAAATGGCAGATTGAGACCTAAAAAAAGCCTATTGCTATTTTTTTAAACTATTTTTTTCCGTTATTTTGGAGTTCTGGCTTTGGTCAGATATTCCGCTCAAGTCATGAGCTTTTATGGAAAGTGCCATTGCTCAGCCTCCACTGGCTTTGAATACCACTGTAGTGCCACGGCTGAGAGAGAAGTGTCGGGATTTTCCAGTGTTCTGGTTTTTCTTGCACGCGTAGAGGAAAAAGCTCAGTTCGGAGTTCTCTAGTCTGAATGTAAATAAAGTTAATAGAAATGAAGGTTATGCCACTATTTCAAAGTAACACAAGCACTTATGTTTGTTCTCTGAATGTTCTTGTTGTATTATTAGAGAGAGTAGTACGAGAGTACTAAGACATTAGTGGAGAATGGAAATAGAATACTTAAATATTTCTGTTTATTATACTAAGAATGAGATAAATAATAATAAATTTTATTCATGAATTTATTTCCTAGGAAGTTGTTCATTCTTTATATATTAAGAGGTTGAGGTGAAAAGAAACATCCTTTAGAATATTATCAATACTCTGTATTTCTTTGTTAAACTTTTTGTGCCCTTCCCCATCTTCTAGTACAACTAATTAATTTAACAAAAAAAATAGTATATGTTTTAATTTTATACATAAAATTGTTGATCAATGTTTAATTAAATGTTACAATTTAAGAATAGTAGTACTAGAAGATGAGGAAACACCCCTAAACGTTGTACAAGTAAATATAGATTATTGATAATGCTCCAACGGAAGTCTCTTTTCACCTCAACACCTTAATATATAAATATAATTTAAAGTAGATGTGTTTTTCATTAAGTAGTTCTGTTTTTTTTTTTTTAAATTGCACCCAAACACATTGGAAATTTGCGGGAATTAAAATGAGGTATTCTTAATGATATGCATTTTAAATATCAGGAAGAATAAATTGAAAATTTATCAGCTTCATGTATCTCAGTAACATTCCTAAAACGTTCATTAGCTTCCTCAATAAGATTTTTATTTTTTAATCAATATTGCGAAACACGAATGCCGGCTTTCCTATATTTATATTAATCCTATGATATCATGCAATAAATAATATTTTAGTTTATGTCAATTGCTTATCCTAAGAGGCGATATCGTTATCAGTTCGTGGATATTTTTTATATAGGTGATATGATAAGCTTGTTCTTTTAAATTTGCAATGAGACATAAAAAAATCTATTAATTTAATTAGTAATTTTCTATTAAATTAGAAAAACTTTCGTTTTTTTTCCCTTTTATCACGAAAACAACTACGCACATAAATTTGATTATTCTTGGCCATTTTTACGTACGTAGTTTCTTTGATGGGCTGCATATGGACTTCGTAGCAATTCAGACCGGCTTGAAGATCAAGGAAATACTGGAGCAGTTGATTCATGATCGTTCATATACACTTTTATCTCAGTTTTAGGAAAAATTAGAAAAAAAAGTGTATTTTGTTGATTTACGACCATTGAATTTGATTCTACGCACAACTTAATGTCCTCAATTTATTAATAGTTTCGATTAAAGAGTTATAGTTGAAAATAAAAATAAAAACAAATGCCCATCACAATCTCACCACGTATGTCGATGATAAATGTCTGCTCTCAGTTAGTTATAATTCTTTAATTGCATTCCAAATTCTACAATCTTACATCAAAACCATGGGAACAATGGTGTACTGTGAAATCAGAGGATTAAAATAAATCGCATGTACACATACAGACTGCCCTACAGTATCCTTTAATAAACTGCTCTTACCTATTTGAACTAGGGATGCGACATCCATGTTTTTCAGCCGATGTTTTCTAAAAATCGATGTTTTTAAGCCGATGTTTTCTAATCATCGAAGTTTTACGTTTGTCCCAATTTTTCATTTTTTTTTCCAAATGAAAACCAAAAATTTACAGTATAAATAGATTCCTATCAACAATGTCGTCGAATAAAACAGTACCTCCAACCTTCATGCTAACGACATGATAAAGATAAATTACGACTAGAAAAACAACGATGTTTTAAAATATCATTGCAAACAAGTCTTTGCCAAAAATACATCGATGTTTTTGAACAAACATTTCAGTAACTCAAAGTGTGTTCCAACGACGACGTATAGTCCGGCCAGTCGGAAGTGGTTTTTGCAAAAAATAATGCAACATTGATAAAAAAAACATCGATGATTTGAAATATCAATGTTCAATATCAAAATAATGTTGCTACCAATACATTATCCAAAAGACATCGATGTTATTAAACAACTATATCAGAAACATGAGGTCTGTTCCAACGATCCCGCATTCTACGGCCTGTAAGAAGTGGTTTTTGAAATAAAGAGTCCGACAACGAATAAAACAACATCGATGTTTTAAAATATCGTTGCCTGCAATTCATTACCCAAAATACATCAGTGTTTTTGAACAACTTTTTCAGAAACATGAGGTCTGTTCCAACAATCACGCATTCTTCGGCCTGTCAGAAGTGGTTTTTGAAATTAATAATCAACATCGACCAGAAAAAACATCGATATTTTTAAATATCGTTGCTTACAGTACATTATCCAAAAGACATCGATGTTTTTAAACAACTATATATATCAGAAACTTGAGGTCTGTTCCAACGATCCCGCATTCTACGGCCTGTAAGAAGTGGTTTTTGAAACAAAGAATCCGACATCAACTACAAAAAACATGGATGTTTTAAAATATCGTTACTAACTATACATTACAAAAATACATCGATGTTTTAAAATATCGTTGCTTAAAATACATTACCCAAAATACATCGATGTTTCTGAACAACTATTTCAGAAACATGAGATCTGTTCCAACGGCCTGTAAGAAGTGGTTTTTGAAACTAAGAATCCGATATCGACTACAAAAAACATGTTTTAATAGAATGCGGGATCGTTGGAACAGATCTCATGTTTCTGAAATAGTTGTTCAGAAACATCGAAGTATTTTAGGTAATGTATTTTAAGCAACAATATTTTAAAACATCGATGTATTTTTGTAATGTATAGTAAGTAACGATATTTTAAAACATTCATGTTTTTTGCAGTCGATGTCGGATTCTTTGTTTCAAAAACCACTTCTTACAGGCCGTAGAATGCGGGATCGTTGGAACAGATCTCATGTTTCTGAAATAGTTGTTCAGAAACATCGATGTATTTTGGGTAATGTGTTGTAAGTAACGATATTTTAAAATCGATGTATTTTTGTAATGTATAGTAAGGAATGATATTTTAAAACATGGATGTTTTTTGTTGTCGATGTCGAATTCTTAGTTTCGAAAACCTCTTCTGACAAGTCGTCGAATTCGTGATCGTTGGGACAGACTTTATCTGAAATATATAATGTATTGTAACGATATTTTAAAACATCGATGTTTTTTGTAGTTGATGTCCTATTCTTTGATTGGAAAAGCACTTCAGACTGGCTGGAGCATGCGTAGTCGTTGGAACAGACCTTGTTCCTGAAATAGTTGTTCATAAACATCGATGTATTATGGTAATGTATTGTAACGATATTTTAAAACATCGATGTTTTTTGTAGTTGATGTCCTATTCTTTGATTGGAAAAGAACCTCTGACTGGCCGGAGCATGCGTAGTCGTTGGAACAGACCTTATGTTACTGAAATGGTTAAAAAAAAACATCGATGTTTTTCTGTCGATGTTTTTTCGACATCGATGTTTTTCTGTCGATGTTTTTTTGTCGATGTCGCGTCTCTAATTTGAACCGATCCACCACCACCTTGGACTACATCTAGAAACATAGACTAACGTGGGATCCTCACACAAGGCTGAAAAAGCAGGAAACTGCACGTTGATTTCGACTATACTATTTCGATTACGAGACAAACGGTCTAAGTTTCGAATCTATTAAAAATGACTGACTACGTGGCTATAATAGGGCGTATCTGGGGATACGAAATTGAATCCTTCATAAAATTCTCAATGCTCCTTACTATTTCTCAAATAAATCCCCCATAAAGCCCTTAATGTTCCATATTTAAATGATCTAGCCCGAACCATATATCAATTCTTCCATCATAAATTCTCCAAGCTCACTAGTTTCTAATCTCCCTTTCTCTTCCCTTCCTGGGTAGTTTATCTACAAGCCTGTATCATATCATTATAATCTTATATAAAATTTACTAGATGAATTTTTATATAAATACAATTGTAAATGTCAATAAATGAATTTAAAAAAAAGGCTAAATTTATCAGTTAATTTATAAGAATTTTGTGATAGCAGAAATGCGTTTCCATGTGTACTAATTATCATCAAATGATCACGCTAAGTATTATCAGAATTAATTTTTAATTTTTTTTTTTTGCATTTAAAGTATGCATTATACACCAAGTTTCTGTACTATAAAAATATAATCTGTTCTTAAGATATATGGATCGACAACTTAAAATTTTTTTTTTTTTTTAATTAGCTTTCTGAACTGTGATCGTTGGCATTATTTCTGAAATTATCTATCTGTTTTATTGTCATATTATTGTGTATTTATTATATTGTCAATTAATTTGAATTATTGTCTATCAATAAATTGACCTTATGTGAGATGAAATAATCAGAATCACTTCCAAATTTTTTTGGGAGCTTCCCGGTTTTAATCTTGACAATAAAACTGAATATATCATTAAGGAATTGCATATATACTGGCGTACAATTTAAAGAATCTTGAAGCACAAATCCCAAGGAAAATTTTTTTTCATAAGAAATTTTAAAATTTTCTTTTTAAATCAAGTAAGGATAAATTTGTTTAAATTTTAGATAATTTTTTTTTACCAATGTTAATTCACAAACGAAATATCCTACGTTTCGGACTTACATGTCATTTTCAGGAACAATCTTGTTATTTTGTATTTTTACACTATTTTAAATTGAATCCAAAACATTTTTGAATTGAGTCTAAAAAAAAATGTCAACTAATGTTAACTTTTTTAGGAACATAAAGATCCTAAATCTTAAACTTCATGACTTTTACAATGTTTTAATCAATAGATATTGTCTTATTAGTATTATTTATAAATTTCTTCTTATCACCTTGGTTGATTTTACTAAAATTAAAGATTCAAATTTTGAAAAGTTCCCATTCATTATTAGTTCCCATCCTCTATAAGCATGGAGTTTGCCTGCCATTGGCTTCTAGATTCATTATATTGTAATGTTAGTTGACAATAAAAAAAAAATTGGATAGAAATATAAATTTTAGATAAGATTGTTTTTGAAGATAGCTTGTAGATGTAGGATGAAGATACCGAAACGTAGTACATTTTGTTAGTAAATTAAAATTGGTTTTCATTAATAAAAAAAAACAACTTTAAATTAGAAGTTATAACACTTGAGTGAAAATAAATTTTAAATATTCGATCTATATCCGTTACAGAAAGGTTTCTTTATTTTATGAAACAATAGAGTATGACGACGGATAAAGTAACAAAGACGCCATGTTTTAAATATTAATATTTTCATATACTACAGAAAGTCATTCCTCAGTATTAGGTAGTTAAAGAAGGTAATAATCAATATATTTAAATTTTAAATAAACTTTTATTTTTGTCCTTTCAAAGTCAGTACGACTTTTGTTGATTTCGATATGATTTTGTTCTGAGTATTAGCGAATACAAAATTCATTATTAAACAATTTTTTTTTAGATTGTAAAATATTGGCCAATGACTGACTTTTGAAATAACAGGCCCAGTGAGCCGTAGGTTTATCGATTTGGCCGAGTAATGCGGTCTTCTTTTCAGAGCCAGCCGTTCTTCACAAATAGCCCCTATAGAACTCTAGTGGGCCCGGTCTTGTGGGGGTGGTGAAGAATCTCTTCAACCACCCCCTTCCTCCTCCCGCCTAAGCTAGTACTTGAGTTGTCTGAGGGGAACCAAGTAGCATTGTATGTGCACTTTGTGGTGTAAGAGTTTCACCAGTGTCCTAATTAAATATGGCGCTCATGGATCGTTGTAGTAGTGTGTCAAATGAGTGTTTAAGACAATTTCAATCGACCGAGACAAGAAATAAAAATCCACCCTACTTATGTTTCAGAATACCTGGAAATAATAAATCGAAATAAAAAATATGTTCGTCGGTCGTTCCTCGTAGTGGACTTTTCTGAAAAACAACTTTGAATGCATAGAGTAAAATTATGTTGTGCAAATTTCAAAATGGCTGATTTAATGTTGCATATGCTCGCCGCATCTCGGCTATTTAAAATATGAAAAATCAGTAGTTAGTGAATTTATTTTGAAAAACCTATATTTCAAAAACCATTTGACGTACAGATGTCTGTTAGCACTCAAATAAAAGCTAGTTTAACGGGCTATATAGTAGTTTATCTTCGTGGGGCGGGCGTTAAGATTCAGGCAATTTTATAAGCGGTCTAACCGAATCTAAAGACTACCGTAAAACAATAGAAAATAACTGTAAAACCCTATTTAAAAAAATAATAAAATAACAGCACTAGCACAATACAGCAATTCACAATTCCTAATTTGAAAATATACAATAATGAAAAATTAGAAAATCTATAAATTTATAGTATTTACTATGTTAAAAATATCGTTGACTTCTGGAAATTCCAAAAATATAAACGTAAATTATGATTTACGCAAGATTATTGCCTACTAAATTTTTCACATCAAACATGGCGGCTCATTTCGATTAAGCATGCCAAAAAACCTGTAAGTCTAATATATCGGAAAATCGGAGTCTGCCAAGTATTGGTAGGGGCAATAAAAAATGGCGGCTGTTTCAAAACCTTAAAAAAACATTAGTTTTTCATTCGGAGGTCTTTATCTTAAAAACTACCAACAACACTAGAAAATCTAAGAGAAGATCATTAAACGAAGAGTAAATTTGCAGAAATATCAGCCCTAAAAGACCTATTTACGTCCTATACTTCTCGAGATCTAGCTTTTTAAAAAGCAAAATTTCTTAAAAATCTACTGAAAGACTAGTACTTAGTTAATTTATTTTGAGAAATCTATATCTTAGGAACTATGTGACGTACAGATGTCTATTACCGCTCAAATTAAAGCTAGTTTAATGGACTATAAAGAAGTTTATAAGATTTATCTTCGTAGGATTAGTAGTTTTCATGATGTTTGCTAAAACAAATTAATTTATAGTTGTTCGGACAATAAGTTTGATTTATGAAAAACATCATTTCAGAAACCATTTGACGTACAGATGTCTGCCAGCGCTCAAATTAAAGCTAGTTAAATTTAATACAAAATAGTTAATTATATTTATCTTTGTAGGAGTAGTAGTTTATATTATATTTGACAAAATAAACACACAAAATGTTGATTTCTAGTTGTTCGTATAAAATGTTGGATTTTTGAAAAAAATATATCTCCAGATCCATAAGACGCGTATATGTCTACTAACACCCAAAATAAAGGAAATTTAACTTGCTATAAAGTAGTTTATGACACTTATCATCGTAGAGGTAGTAGTTTTTATGATATTCACATATGAATATGAATTTGGCAAATGATAAGGTAATCCGGTGTCCACCAAATGCCTGCAGTCTGTCAGTATGTGTTTAAAGTCAGTGGTACGTTACACTGCCGACATGTTGGTCTAGATGTCCTAGCAGTAAGTGTTGTTGGGTTAGTCGAGTGTGTCCAATTCGTTGTCCAGTCAGTACTGGCTTGGTGTCTTCCATAGATGTACTGTAATCTTAATTTCTCCTTAATTGTTTTCTGTTGTGTTGTTCTATGTTGCCTGCTATTTATTCAAGATTTCAATACCACTGTAGTTGTACGGCTGAGAGAGAAGCGTCGGGATTTTCCAGTGTTCTGGTTTTTCTTGCACGCGTAGAGGAAAAAGCTCAGCTCGGAGTTCTCTAGTCTGAATGTAAATAAAGTAAATAGAAATGAAAGTTATGCCACTATTTCAAAGTAACACAAGCACTTATGTTTGTTCTCTGAATGTTCTTGTATTATGTATTCTTGTATTCTTGTATTATTAGAGAGAGTAGTACGAGAGTACTAAGAGATTAGTGGAGAATGGAAATAGAATACTTAAACATTTCTGTTTATTATACTAAGAATGAGATAAATAATAATAAATTTTATTCATGAATTTATTTCCTAGGAAGTTGTTCATTCTTTATATATTAAGAGGTTGAGGTGAAAAGAAACATCCTTTAGAATATTATCAATACTCTGTATTTCTTTGTTAAACTTTTTTGTGCCCTTCCCCATCTTCTAGTACTACTAATTAATTTTTAAAAAAATAGTATATTAGATTTATTTTTTATTATTATAGTTGTTTGAGAGTGGTTTAGTTTCTTTTT
>NW_027105572.1:366727-368508 GCF_000696795.3 Halyomorpha halys
GGATGTTAAAAAGAATAAAGTTGAGAGAAAAGAGATCAAAATTGTTTAAAAAGAAAATAGTATATGTTTAAATTGTATACATAAAATTGTTGATCAATGTTAAATTAAATGTTGCAATTGTAAGAATAGTAGTACTAGAAGATGTGGAAACACCCCTAAACGTTGTACAAGTAAATATAGAGTATAGATAATGCTCTAAGGGAAGTCTCTTTTCACCTCTACACCTTAATATATAAATATAATTTAAAATAGATGTGTTTTTCAATAAGTGCTTCTGTTTTTTTGTTTTTTTTAAATTGCACCTAAACACATTGGAATTTTACGGGAATTAAAGTGATGTATTCTTAATGATATGCATTGTAAATATCAGGAATATAAATTGAAAATTTATCAGCCCGTTTTGGGGGCAATCAATTTAATTTCCTTTATGCTATCTTTCGTTTTATCAGTATTAACCTAATTAATGATAGTAAATTTGAAGAAACGTCCTTCAAGAGGATCTCATTTTGAAAGCCACGTTTCTGGCTATATTTTATATTACCATTTCTCCATATTTATCGTGTTTACCAATTTATCTATTATGGACCATGTCATGCAGATTTGTTAATGAAATCAGTATCCATTTATTGTAATTACTTTAATATTTTACTAATATTCAACATTAACTAATATTTATTTGGTTAATGTATTACACTGTTTTAATTATTATGTAAAATTCCATTCTACAGCAATCGTCCATCAAAAAACCTTAATATGGAGCTCTAACTAGTATCCAATCATGATAAAACTAGTTTGGGATCAACTAAGTAACGAACTATTGCCAGTTCCATGAAACAGTTGAGCCTTGTTACTGCTATTACCTTGTTTGCTTTTGGCCTGAGTCATCTCATCGGCCAGTGTCATTTCAATTTACCTACATGGAGGCGCGTAGTTCCAAATGTAAGAGAACATCCTGTTCCACAGTAGATACCTATTAGATATCCTGATAAAAGTCGTGTACAAATAATTAAAATAAATAGTTTTAATAGGGTAAAAATTAAATCAGGAACATATTAAAACGTAGTATGTGTATTCAACTTGTGGGTTATTCAATCAATAAATTGATTTCGTACAATAATTTTATCTCCTTGTTAAGTTTAACATTTAATATTGTACTTTTTAATTAGTAAAATTACTATCCTTTAATTTAATTGAGCATTTTGTTTATATTTTTAAATAGTTACCTGTATTAAAAAAATATTTTATCCAGTAATAACCATTATGTGAAAGAGAATTTTCTAAATTGATTTATTTCATCAAAATTTGTAATTTGCATTAGTCTTAATATCAAATGTGATTTTTAATTATTAGCTAAAATTAGCTCGTAAAATTCTTGTATTGAAAATGTTATATTATCGTTTAAGTTATTATTGAATTTGTGACAAAGAATCCGTTTTTTCCTCTTAAAGTTTATAATCAACCATATTATCTATATGAATAGAATTCGAGTTAGCTTTTAAAACTAAAAAAAAATCCTCTTATCTTAGAAAAATTCATTGCTGAAATCGTTTTAACTTGCTCATGAGCGTTAATGAGGTGGAATTTGATACAGACAACATTATACATTCCGTCGAGGCAAAACCAGTATTATGAAGAATATATATAAGAAATATACAAAGACAGGAATACAATGAAAAGGTATTAGAGGATGAATGCGCCGAATTGAACCCATCTAACTATACCTACCTTGGAAGAAGTAGTGAATAAATGATTCCTTCTTTGTTTATTTTTTATTTTACTGA
>NW_027105572.1:369689-369932 GCF_000696795.3 Halyomorpha halys
AATTTGATCCATTCTAAGGTGGTTGCATGTGCTGCCGCCAAGGTAGTTGTTGGTAATGGTGGCAGCCCCTGATCTTGTGACTCAACCATTGTAACTACAGGAGGATTGTCTGGTACTGTCAGGACTGCTGGTCTCAGAATATTATTTTTATATTAGAATTACACGGTCTGAACCTCCCGGGTTTCAGCACCAGTTATGATGAGTCAGAATCAAAACATTTAAAAAAAAGGGAAAGTGGGACAC
>NW_027105572.1:371276-380149 GCF_000696795.3 Halyomorpha halys
AATCATTTCTTGAAAACACCGCTTCCATTTGTTCAATTTTAATCAGGAATATTTCCGATATCCCATTACAAAATTTCATATACCTTTATATTACATACATAAGTAAATGAAAGTAAAAAAGTCATACCCAATTGGAAAATGTTTCCAAATGTTATTATAGTATCTGTTTTATTTATTCCACTAAGTTCTGATACAAATTACCATAATCCCTTTTGGAGACCTAAGTGTGCAAAATAAATTGTTATTATTACCAATATCTGCAATATATAAGACACACAAACGCGCGTTAAAGGAGGATCCTTATTTATTGCTTAAATGGGTACAGAATCAGAAATAAAGAATGAGTTATAAAAAATTAAATTCTGCTTAATTAAGGCTGTAAAACCATATAACATTATGTTAAATTATTTATGATGAAATATTTACTATAATTTAGACATTCAGTTTTCAATACCTTTGCTCAAGAATATGATTTTTTTTCTATTATCCGAGTCTTTTATTGTTTCTTTTTTTAAACCGTTATTATTAATTAGATTTCAATTTGTTAGCTCATAATTGATTAATTAGGCGCTATAAAATCTTGTTTTTATTAATTATAAATCAATATAATTTATGCTTATATATTTTTAAAATTTTATTTGAAGAGCACAATATTTTTAAAATAGTAAGTAGTATATATTTCTATTTTTTCTAATTTCTTATTATTTCCGTATTTTCAAAGTAAAAACTGTGAAATGCAGTATTGTTCTATTGCCATTATTTTTTATTTATTTAATTTTTTCTTTTGTAGGCTTTAAGAGTTATTTTACATTTGTTTCACCTTAAAAACTGAATCTTTTAATGCTTGAAAATGTATAATATTCACAATTTCTCTAGTTGCTTTTATCAAGTTATTATCATTAACTAATCAATATCAACTTTAAAGTAACAAGAATTTTAAAATCCATTACTAAGAAAAATGAGGGACTCATGGTAATAGGTGCGTTACTTATGTCGATAGTATGCAATTATTCAGGAATGGAACAGAAAATTCAATTTGAAATTTATAATGAGAACCTTTCGGGCCTAACCTACCCTAGTGTTAACGCAAACGTTGGCCAAATTTCACCAATACAGAAAGATTATTAAATATTCGGATCCATACCATTGCCAAACGGCATTTAACAAACAATTTACTACTTTAGTGAAGCCCTAATAAAGTAAAATAAGTTCCTAACTTCCAAATTCAACTAAAATTCTTGTCAATTTTCTCACAGATAATATGTTAGCATTGCCTAGAATTTTCACTAATACACGAACATTAGTAAACACTCCGATCGTACTATTGGCAAACAAACGGTTCTAGACAATAATTTTTCACTTGTGTGTAGCACTAATAAAATACACTAAACTCCTAACTTCTAATTTCACCTTAAATGATGGTTAATTGTCTTACTGATAATTTCTTGGGTGAAATCCAATATTCTTGAAACAAGAACTTGCTTTTCTGGCGGTTTTTGATCGATTCCCTCTGTAGACGAACTTAGTATTGCGCCTAATGCAAGGAAAAGCAGAATCATCATCTTGATGCCAAGAAGAATATTAGAACTGTTATATAACACTTTGTCGGTTGCATCACTATATATTAGAACTGAGCTATAAAATATTATCTGAGTATTATCTTTAATTCTGGATTAATACAAGGTAAAAATTGCGTAGATTATCAATGTAAACTAAAAAGAGAGCAGAACTTATCGTTGTCTTCACGACGCCAACTGTCTCAATCCAGCTTCTAAAGTCAGTGGTTGCTGCTTACACGGACGACATTGGCATCTACGCCTCCTGCATCAATGCTAAAACGGCTCTCTCCCACGCACCATCAGTGATGCGCTAAAGCTGATCAGGATTAGGGTGATCCCTGCTAAACCAGACGCCATCGTATCGTCGCCATATCGTTCCAGAAGGGAGCGAACCAACTTCAAGCTTAACCATCGGATATCCCCTCTATCTTCTATCTGCGAATCACACTGGATAGATACCTAACCTTATCCAGTCACTTCCGGGAGAGGCTCACACTGGTCCACCTGTTTCATAATGGAACTAATAGTATTATTAAAAAAGTACAAGTGTACAAGTTACAAAGTACAAACTTAATACTTGTACCGGGAGAAGCGAGTTCAATTGTACTATTGGAAAAGTACCAGTAAACATAAGAGAAGGTTATGTATTCTTATCATTGGTAGATCGTGAAACCATTTAGCTGTTAATGCGTTCAAAAATCGCTTTAAGAATTAAATTTTCATCATATAGAGGTATTTTTTTTTTAAAGTAGCAAGTATTAAAGTATCAAGTACGAAAAACACCGTTGTTTCACACATTTCCGGACGACATTATACTAAAAGCATGAAATAGCAGGCAATTCACTAATCTAACATTAGCTTTAAAAAAAAAGTCTTACCCGATTTATAAATGTATTTTTACATTCCAAAATCTCAATACAAAAGAATATAATTGAAAATATTGAATTGATTAATAATTTAAAATTCTATTAATGTCGGATCAATGAAATAATCAAAACTTTTAAGACAAAACAGAATTATTGTAGATTGTTTTGTAATCTTAGTGCCGTACACAATTTCAATATAAGAGGCAAAAGTGACATAATTATCAGAAATAATTAAATCATAATAACACTGAAACTGTGAAAATGTTCTCATTAGGTAATGTTTACCAAACTCTACTATTTCGTAATCCGATAAGAAAGTACAAGCTTTAGTACTTTTAGAATCGAAACTACAAGTTAAATATTTCAAAGTACAAGTGATTCTGATTCTACAAGATATTACTTGTACTTTAGTTGAAAATTCAATGTAATTGCTTGTAATTTTAGTACAAGTCTAGGTTCACTTGTAATATCAAAGTACAAGTGAACTGAATATCGCGTTAATAATAGTGTTATGTTTTAGGGTTAAGTATCGTGTTAGTGTTGTTAATGTGAGTTTAATTTTAATTAGTTGTTAAATTAGTTATTTTTTCAAAAACTTTTGGACGATTTATTGTTCAGTAATGAAGATATTGAAATGATAACGTAGATGAAAGTTAGTGTCGCTGGAAAAAACATCCCTAGAAGAAAAAATTAACAGTGTCAGCTCTGAAACTACGAGATTAAATTAATGAAATATGTCGTATGTCATCTACTAATTTCAGTTACATCGGAAACATTTACTTAAAAAGGGGACTAGGATATTATAATAATAAGGAATAAGATGGTGATACGGAGGCCCCAGGAGACCTACACAGGCAGTACCACATTTCTGGCAAACGGTGAAGCGGGGGTGGGAGTTATTTAGAAGTAACCAACCTATTCTAGGTTTGGTTTGATGTGAGGTCAAGTTTCCATTTCATGGGACCACCACTGAAATGAAAAAAGTCCACGCCTAAGCCCTGATTCAAAACGGTGCTGCTTAAGTCATGAGGCAGTAGCTTAACTTCCTATGCTACAAACGGCCCCGGCTGTACCAATTGCTGAAGTCCCCACAACTCTCACTTGATATATATATATATATCATACAGAACTTGCTTAAAAGGATCAAATATACAGGGAGAGAATGAGAAAACGAGACTATTAGGGATAAACATTTATTTTACGAGTACTTAGAAATATCTTTTGCTGATTTGGATCCTCAGCGACAGTGAATTTTTATTTTAAATATCAATTAAATAAAATCCAATCAATTATTTTAAAATTAGTTACAGAGTACATTTTTATTATTAATATAATTATTATGCAGTTATTAGCTCTCTTAATACATTGTGTATGGTATAAAAATTAACATTAAATTAATGTTTTTTATTATAAGTTAATTTATTAATTTCAGAATTCGGAATTTTGTACACTGTATCATTTGCATGTTTGTGTATTACGCTCTTCTTTAGATTAATATTCATCGAGTTCTATTTATCTCATTACTTCTAGAAGCTTGTCAGTTTTGTTTATTTTTTTCGACATTTGTGTGATACTATTTTCATGCTCTGAACGTAGAGTTAGTTATCAATATAATTGTATAATCTAATATTAATATATTAAAAAAAACGACATGCTATTGCACATATACCTGATTGCAGGTACATGTTTCGATTAATATAATAATTATACATTACTAAAAGTCCTAAACCACTTTGTATGGTATCTATTTTAACATTGAAAATTTGACATAATAATGTATTATTTCCTTATAGGCTGATTTATTATTTATAAATAATAAATTGTTAATTGATAGTTGTTAGTAAATAGATTGAATTGGATATTTATTAA
The DNA here is from genome assembly GCF_000696795.3 of Halyomorpha halys. Lineage (NCBI taxonomy): Eukaryota > Metazoa > Arthropoda > Insecta > Hemiptera > Pentatomidae > Halyomorpha > Halyomorpha halys. The sequence goes on from NW_027105572.1 coordinate 375,571, forward strand.
ACTGTGTATGTATATACCATTCCTCTTTAGAGTAATCTTCATCCAGTTCTAGTGATCGCGTCTCACTACTTCTAGCAGCATAACTGTTTGATTTAGGTGCGCAATCGTGCGATGGTATTTTCGCTCTGTGAACGTAGAATTATCTAATATAATATAAGTGTAAATTTAAAAATGTTTATATAAATTGAAATGCTTTACAGTAATACAAGCCAATGCAGCAGCAATACCGATCTGATTTTTCATCATCACGTTTTTCTAAGGGCGCATGAATGATCCTTCGGATTTCCTAAAACGACTATTATAATAATCAGTATTTAATTGTTAGAACATTCAGTAGAAGTAAATTAATTTTTCTAAACTACCGTACGGGAAAAAGCGTACTTCTAATTGTAAATTTTTACGATACTTCATATGGTACACAAGAGGTTGCAGGTATAAAAAATAATCTGAAGCGGTGCGTGTATCGCGTAACACGATTTCACCAAATTTTATGTAGATCGGTGAGCTAATGTAGAATTTGTCAGCAGGAGTTTAATCCAAATCATTTGAGTCGTTGTTGAGATAGTCCTTAAAAAAATTTATAATATTAGTTCTTAAAAATGTCATTTCCATTTGTTAGATTTTATTTGGATATTTGGAAGTTATTTGGATTCCGAACATCCCACTCCACTATCCAGCAATGTCATCGTGTGGTGGACGTTGTCTCGTCTTCTTTGGAGCGCGGAATGTACTGCGCGGGAGTCTTTTTCGATATAGAGCAGGCTTTTGATCGAGTCTGGCACCCGGGAGTGCTTTACAAACTCCGTAAGTTCTTCCCTCCTACATATTTTCTCATCATCCGTTCCTTTCTTATTAATAGATTATTCCAAGTAAACCACAATGGTTCCTATTCATCCCTCTATTTTCAATCCGCTGGTGTTCCTCAAGGTAGTATTCTCGGTCCCATCCTCTACACCATCTATACAGCTGACATACCAACAACTCCTAACACTATCCTTACCACGTATGCTGATGACACATGTGTGATCACAGTTAGTAATAACCCTTTGATTGCATCCCAAACTCTCCAGTCCCATATCACAATCCTCGAAGAATGGTGTCGAAATTGGAGGATAAAGATAAATCCCAACAAATCCCAACAAATCACATTTACTCTTCGTCGTAAACCTGCCGACTGCCCTGCAGTATACTTTAATAATGCGGCTTTTACCCCTGTAGAACAGATTCGTTATCTTGGACTTCATCTTGCCAAACGACTAACCTGGAATCCTCACACAAGACTGAAAAGACAGGAAACTGGACGCAGATTCCGACTACTACAGCACTTACTAGACAAACGGTCTAAACTTCCAACTCATTACAAAAGACTGATCTACATGACAATAATAAGGCCCATCTGGATATACGGAGTTGAGCTTTGGGGCTCCACTAAACCTTCGAATTCCTCTCGTATCCAATCTTTACAATCCAAAATCCTTCGTAAAATCCTCAATGCTCCTTATTTTGTTACTAATAAAACCATCCATAAAGACCTAAATGTTCCTTATGTAACCGATCTAGCCCGAACCCGATATTATTCCTTCCATAATAAACTCCCTAACCACCCAAACCCACTCGTTTCTAACCTTGCTTCCTCTTCCATTCCTGGCAATCCTCCAAGGCGCCTGAAAAGAAGATGGCCTCGTGACCTTATATTGTAAACTGTTTTAGAGTTCTACTACTGGGTAGTTTCTCTACATCCTGTATCATATCATATGTCATTATGATCAAATTTACTGGTTGTATTTTTTTTACACAGTTGTAAATATCAACAAATAAATAAAAAAAAAAAAAAAAAGATTTTAACAGAATAGTTGATGCACATCTCTTTTTGCCTTAAGTGAGTAATTTCAGATTTCTACGACTTTTCGTTTATGAGCTATGTTTTTCTGAGACACAGAATCCATTTTGCGAGACTAGGCTTTTTTGACTCAGAAAGCCTCATAACATGTATTTATGTTAACAAGTCGAATTCAAATTTTGTAAAATCTCCCCCTTGCTATATATTCCATATATAATTAAATTAAATTTTCTAAACCAAACCAGAAAATGTCCCCAAATATTATTATTATAATGTCTGTTTTATATATTCCTCTATAAAATAGTATGAGGTGTTGTTACGGCGGGTAGGGGTTCAAAATGAACCTTTACTAGCTAGCCCAACCGTGTAAGGTGCTGAAAAAGAAAAAAATATTTTTTTGAATTTTGTTACAGTTTTATTTTGACATTAAGACATAAAAAAAAAAAAAAAATGTAAAACATAATATTAAAGCATATGGACTTTAAAAATAAAGAAAAAAAAATTAACTTCTGAAAATACAAATACCACTGACCCGCCGTAAGTTTATGTAAAAGTGGTATTATTAATACTTCTGTAGCCGAAACAAAACATGGTAATACGCAATCCTTACAACCATAACGGATAAATTATTAAGCATATGTTGGCCGCAACAAGGTGTATATAGTTGACCGTAGGTTACTGATTGGAGAAGATGGTCGGGGGTACGGTGAGCAAAGAAACATCATAAATAAACAAAAAATATTTATTTATGCCAACGTTTCGACCTGATTTTCAGGTCTTCATCAGGGCTATTAAAACAAAAAGATAACAATTATCATTTAGAGAGAAAAAATATTATATAAATAAAAATCAAATAGATAAAACTACATATATAAATAAAATAATAATAGTAAAAGTAAATAAATACTAAATTTAATAATCCTTTACTGGAAGATTCCTTTGGTATTAACTGGATTTAGTGAATGACACACAATGAAACGTTGCTGTATGAAATGAAATAAACTATTATAGTTTAATAAGGAAGAAAATTGTGTCATTCACTAAATCCAGTTAATACCATAGGAATCTTCCAGTAAAGGATTATTAAATTTAGAATAACAATATGGTTATGAATGAAGACCGTATGAAAAATATTAATGTAAAATTCTTACAAAATCTACGAATTGTGCAGCAGCATGACTGTGAAACAACAGCCTGAAGATGGGGGAAATCTCCCGAAACGTTGCTGTATGAAATGAAATAAACTATTATAGTTTAATAAGGAAGAAAATTGTGTCATTCACTAAATCCAGTTAAAGTAAATAAATACAAATTTATAAAATTTTTGTATTTTCAAAGTAGGAACTGTAAAATGCTATATTATGCTAGTGCTGCTACTTCATTCTTTTTTTTTGGCATTTTGTTTATTTATTTTCCATATGTTTTACCGTGGCCTTTAGTTTGGGTTCCATAACTGATAAAATTCTAGATATGAAGCTGTTTCTCAACGTCCACCCTATTTCTCAGCACCCACGGGGATCTTATTTATTTGTAATAAAAATAATTCCCACCGGCTTTTGTCCACCATCAAAACAATAATATTTTTGGAAAATGATTTTTCTTAATGCGCACATTATGAATACATGAATTTTTTCCCTTTGAGATCTTTGGGTTTTTTATTTATATTTAAAATATCACATACACCTTCCTGGACACTATACCATCTTAAAATTTACTATAGCCAACTCTACACTAATCGTCAAATGTTTGTTAAATCGGATATGTAATGAACAAAAGATTAGGTAGAAATTGGACCAATATACAAACATTATCCACAACACTGCCAAACGGTATTTGAGAAACAATTTTTCGCTTGTGTGGTGCTATAAAATATACTTAACTCGCACTTCTAATTTTATCTTAAATGCTCGTTAATTGTCTTACTGATAACTTCTTGAATGAAATCCAATTTTTTGATGAATTTAGTATTGCGCTTAATGCAAGAAAAACGATAATCGTCATCTTTACGTCACGAAAGATATTAGAAGTGTTATTTAATATTTTGTCGGTTTCAGCACTATTTATTAGAACTGCGAATTAAAATATAATCGGATTATCAACATTAATTCTCGATTAATCCAAAGAACATTGCTTATGTAGATTACCTTTACATTGGTAAAAGAAATCAGAAGAGTAAGAAGAAAAATAAATCAGCTACAACTCTATCTGGTACAGGAATTGTTTCAAAACTTCCATGTAATTGTTCCAAGTTAAAATTCATGACGGCTTAAATTACATCACTGAGTAATTTAAGCCGTCATGAATTTTAACTTATAAATCTGGTGTGCCATGCACTCAAAAATTATTGCACAGGAATTTATAGTTGGCATTATTCATGATTACCTCCAGCACATGTGAAGAATTAGTTCTGAATAGTTCCATTCGGACTCAGTGGAATTAATGAAATTAGTTGTTGTTGTTTGTTGCTTAAAGGCGTAAAACCCTCTGGTCATCAACGCCTATGGCATGATAAAAGTAAAAAAAAATAAAATAAATAAAAAAAATAAAAATAGAAAAATAATTTATAAAAAAAAAATAAAAAACATAAAAATCGAATAGGAGTTATAATTTATAAAGAAGGCGATGTGCTTTTAAAAATTCAAATACTGGTGTAATTTTAGCTTTTTCATCTGCCAGACTTTCAGATAAATTTGGGGTCAGTCCTATCCTGTTTATTGTTGGTAAATAGTGAGTACACTC
>NW_027105572.1:380199-380515 GCF_000696795.3 Halyomorpha halys
CGATTGTCTATCGCCGTGTGGGTACTAATAGGGGCAAAGAGGTCCAACGTTACGAGGGCCATTCAGGGTGATTGTGATTAGGGAGCACATTGTGTTTACCAGTGATTGTGCACATTGTGTTTACCAGTGATTGTGTTTACCATTGAAAGTGTTAATGAACCCAAGAAGCGAAGAACTGTACATATCGAACAGTTAAAGCTCCCTATGAGGAGAACCCAATAATGCATTGAAGTTTTAAGCAGTGAGAGTTTTTCAAGAAGTTGTTTTGTGTTTTTTTTTTGTCCTATCAGTCACAGCAAATTATTAATGAACGCAA
>NW_027105572.1:380565-381865 GCF_000696795.3 Halyomorpha halys
CAGGTGAGAGTGCGTGAGGAGAGTATGACCTATTCTCAAGCGGGCCAGAGCAACTTCCTCCCTGCGGCTGCTGCGGTAGGATGTCGAAATTAGTTAAAAAATAATTATTACTGATTGTTTGAATTTTTTTTTTTTGGCAACTTTAATCCAAAATTTGGTTTGCCTACTTTAGTAGTAGTTAGGTGTTCATGTACACAATGTCTCCAATTGTGCTGTAATATAAGCACAATATTGGTATAACTTAAGGATTGACCTAAACATTGAGGTAAAATATTTTTTTAGAAGACACAAAATTTCTTTTCACTTCAAAAATACAAAGTTTCCTGGAAATCTAAATAAAAATCTATACTTATAAATGGTATTTGGTCCGGGTGCGGTCAAATAAAACTTAAATAATAAATTGGTGTACTATTTTTATATAATATATACTATTTTATATAAAAATAGTACACCAATTTACTATTTGAGTCTCAGCTGGATCAAAAACACAATGCTGACTTAATCTTAACAAGTGTCAACAGACATGACTGTTTAAATATTACAAATAGGATAAACAATCCTCTGTTGGGATTAATTGCTTAAGAAAAACATGACTTATTATAAACAAAACATGAATATAAAAACCGAAAGGACTTCTTTAAGAACCCTATATTTTTTAACTGACAAATATTTCATTGTTATTTTGAATTTTATGATCTTTTTTCCCTTCCAATTCGGAGGTTTTTTTCATAGTCTTACATACTGGTGTTTGAGCAGTCGCAATTAACTTACAATATGTTTTTAATGTTAAATGTGTTGCATCATTGATGTTAAAAATTGGAAATGTTTGGAATTGATTCCTAAGATGATTTTTTTTTCCCCTTTCACATAAATAATATAGATTTTCTGGAAGATTGCTGATTGACCGTGTGTATCAATAAATGGTATTTGATATGGGTGCGGTGAAATAAAACTCAAATAGTAAATTGGTGTACTATTTTTATATACTATTTAATAGTATATATTATGTAAAATTGTACACCAATTTACTATTTTGACCGATTTATTTGAGTATTATTTCACTGTACCCGGACCAAATACCATTTATTGATACACACGGTCAATTAGCAATCTTCCAGAAAATCAATATTAATTACGTATCTATATTATTAGTTAGTAAATATATGTACAAAGTGAAAATTATTTCAAGTAAAAGAAGTGGGAAATAAAACGTATGTATATAAAATTAAATATGTAAGTAGAATAACATAACAATGAAATACAAATATAAAGTTATATAATGCAAAGACGAAATGTGAAT
>NW_027105572.1:386324-389273 GCF_000696795.3 Halyomorpha halys
TTTAAGAAAATTATTTCATAAACTGGAAGGGGGGAGTTATGATAGGATAAGGCACTGTGTCCGCCTTAATACTCCCTACCATTGTAAATAAACATCTAAAAGGATTTTAAGGAGCAATAACTTCAGAAATATAGTAGTGTTATTTTCAGTCTAATTGCGTATTGTTACTCTGTAATGTTACTCTGCCCTGAACCTTGCTTTTTTTCCGTAATAGTTTTGACAACTCATAAGTTATATATAGGCAATTAAATATATAAGTAAAATAACAGGATTAAGGAAAATATGAATATTTCAATTTGATAATAATAATTTAAAATTAAAGTTATAAAAAAAAATTAATAAGAAAATATAAGTAAGTAATGAAATATGTAAGTAAAATACTAAAAGAAAGAAAATATAAAGGTCAAGAATCCGGTAGCCTCATCTATTGCAACATGTTTTTTTAACAATATGTACCGCTGCACGTCCCACTGACTTCACTTGGCTTTAAGATCTTGTCCATGGAGATTCGTTTTTTATGTTCTATTTAATTTTTTCTCATCTTTCTTTTTACAACCCTCTTCCTCCTCCACTCTTTTTTTTTTTTTTTTTTTTAACTTCTTCCTTTCCCATGTTATTAGTCTTATTCACTACATATTATCATTGTTTTATTTACTAATTACTTCTTTTGACTTACTGTTATGTACTGCTTTGAGATTTAATCGAGATACCAGGATAATCGCTGAAAGCAATTATCCAAAAATAAGTTAATTAATTAATTATATATTGAGTCCTAAAAAACACTATTATTATGATTGGATTCCTTTCCAAAGGCTATTTGTGTGTTTACTAGTTTAACAATTAAATACAATAAATAAAAATAAAAATATATTTATAAAATGTTATTACCATTAACTATATAATATAATAAGGGGTGGTATATTGGTTAATATAATAGTATATGAACTACATAATGAAACTAAGTATTTATTTACAATGTATTACTATAATTAAAATGATTCTAATGATTCAGATAAAGGTTGCCATAAAATATAGATTATTACATTATTACTTATTGGTTAATTTTATACTTATAGCTGCTGATGCCGTGAGATGTAGTTCCGTAGGTGTCGTCTCGTTCATAAACGATATCCAGGTCTCGTGGCCCTTCTCACGACTTCGTCTGGTCGAAGTGCATGCTCCGCTCCGGCTTCTGCTGCTCTCTGAAGCCTGGTCCTCTCTCGTCTAAGCCTTACTCTTGACTGTCCCTTTTTCTGATCTAGATTTCCTGTCTTTTCTCCCACTTCCCTTTTAGGGCGTTACCTTATTTTTGAATCTCCTTTATCATTGGCCATCGTTGACCGGACCCTCCCGAGGTAGGTGTCCCTCTCCTCAGGCCGTAGAGCGGATAAAAAAGTTTGACATGTCCTGGAAGGGCCTGCACCTGCTTAATTTGATTCCCGTCCCTAGTCAAACCTGTCATTTTTGTTAGAACACTTAAAGGTTAGCCAATCTAATTTTCTCAGTGGACTCTGGTAATGTGACAAACTTAACACAGATGTTTTCATATCCGGGGACGTCCTAAAAGCTTCGCTGAAGGATACCCTGACCAGGTATAGGTGCAGATGACGAAACACCTTAATAATACCTTGGACTGTCAAAAGGTCTATACATACCATTACTAAATTTTATATTTTATTTCTTTATTCTAATATTTTACTTAAATATTAATTAATGAACATTATTTACATATATTTCTTTCTCATTTAATTTCTATAACTTTATTTTTAAATTGTTATCATTAAATTAAAATATTCAGATTTCTTTATTTCTTTTGGATTATAAAACTTATTTCCTGAATCCTGTTATTTTACTTACATATTTAATTACCTATATGAACGTTTTATTTCCCACTTTCTTCATTACCTTATTTGAAATAATTTTCAATTTGTACATATATATACAAACTAGATTTTCATATGTATTTTTTTTATTTTTACTTCTCTCTTATTAAATTTTAAAATTACTCTTCTGATACAGCCTTTATCTTCTAATAATACGTAGACTATACATGTCCTTCAACACTATTTATTTATGTATGATGTTGGTTGTTTTCTTTTTTTTTTAATCATTATGGATATCCTTTTATTCATTGGTTGTTATTTTGTTTTCTGTTCTTGTCACTGAAATTCTGGCTGAAACATTGGCAGTAATTAATGAATTTTTACTTATTGGTGCTCATCACTGATCACACCAGCAACCATCTTCTCCTATCATATAAATCCATGATCAACTATTAACTGATCATTACTTTATCAATGGAATGTAAACATTAACATTCATGTTATAAAAGTTGTTCAAAGAGATTACTTTAAGCAAAGATCGAACGGGCCAGCATAGAATTTTTCTTAAGTGCCATCCCTAATAAAAAAAAAGTTAGTTGTGTCATATGTGGAGAGCGTGACAATAGCTAACATGCAGTGCCTTTCGGCCATTCCTGCTGTAGAAGAAAGATGTCGAACCAGTTTTAATACTCAAGACTATAATATTGAACATCCATTTTAATGTTTACATTACATTGTGCTGTAACGAATATTATTTTATATATTATAAACTAAATATTTCATAACACTGAAGATCTCTGTAAGAAGTGAAGATCTCCTAAACAAAGCGTTAACAGCCCAAAACCTTTTTTTTTTTCTCAACAGGGATATTTTTTCTTGTTTTGGAATCACTAATACATATTTTTCGTCACGGCGCTTAACCTGTATAGTAATATACCAATATATTAGTGAAGTATATATTATGATGTGTATATATTTAATTATATAAAATCAGTACAAACATCAGTACAAAAAAATTGTTATAATTATTATAAGCTATAAACAGACCATAGGCATTATGACTCTTAATACCTAACCTCCCCTTGTCAACAATCCAGAATGTATATATATATGATTACAATTAAAC
>NW_027105572.1:389323-390395 GCF_000696795.3 Halyomorpha halys
GCTCAATACTTAAAGTGCAGTTAGCTAAAGAAACAAATAAGAAGGAAGGCTTACCAAGAGAGCGCACATTCACCGAGTGCGCACAGGAGATGGTGGACGTCAGTGCGAGGGAGGAAGACTCACGGATGGAGACGGATGGAGACGGATGAAGGAGGGTGGAGTAAAGTGACGTACACTCGTCCCAGAAGTTCAGAGAACCAGAGGAGAAGAGATTATAAAGAAGTCGGCAGAGATAGTGGCACAGCAGAGAGGAAGCTGACCCAAGTTAGACCGAGGAAGGGTAGTCGGAAAGAGGAACGACGGTGCCACGGGTGTGGTAAAACGGGACACTTAGTGGCCCGGTGTCCCCGGACTCGATGCTTCGAGTGCGGGAATGAGGGGCACATAGCTAAACACTGCTCCTACATGGGCAGACGAAGGGGCGAGCTCGGATAACGAGAAAAGGGGACGGATGGAAAATTGGAATAGGGAAAAAGAGGTTTAGGGGCCAACGGGTTCTAGGGGACAAACAGGTAGTTGCGATAAACCAGGCAGGAAATTGGAGGCGAGCGTTAATGGAAGAATACGGGGACATATTCTTTCGGGAGAGGGAACCACTGGGGGTGACTGGAAGAACGGTTCACGAAATTCCGTTGAAACAGGAGAGGGTGTGAAAGAGTTATTACACTTATGTGAAAGAGAGGCGGTACCCACAAGCACTTCGGAAACATATCCGGGAGGAATTGGAGAATTTAAAGGCTCAGGGGATAATCGTCGATAGTACGTCGCCATTTAATAGTCCCTTTTGGGCAGTACGGAAAAAATCCGCGCCAGGGGAAGCCGCAGAGAAGTATAGACTGGTAGTGGACTACCGACAACTAAACGACAACACGGTGGATGAGAGGTACCCTATCCCGCGATTCGAGGATATTCTGGACAGATTGGGTGGCGCGACCGGGTTTAGTACTCTCGATTTGAAGGCTGGTTACCACCAGATAGAAATGCATGCACGGGACCGCTGTAAAACGGCTTTCACGTTTGAGAGAGGTCATTTTGAGTTCACAAGAATGCCGTTCGGACTCAAAAATGCCCC
>NW_027105572.1:391831-408554 GCF_000696795.3 Halyomorpha halys
TTTCTATTCTGTTATTTTGTGGAAGTATCATTTTATTTATTACTTTATTTTTGTACAAGATTCACAGTGTGAATGAAGAAAATGTAACATAGAAGTTAAGTTTATTCATGTACCGTTCCGTTAAGATTATACCATAGCGTTTTATTGAGTATTTTGTACTTCTATCTTAGTATATTTTTCTTTTATTTTAGTTTAAGAAAATTATTTCATAAACTGGAAGGGGGGAGTTATGATAGGATAAGGCACTGTGTCCGCCTTAATACTCCCTACCATTGTACTTAAAAACGTAAGGTTTATGCTCTCATTGATCAAATAATTATTGTTTTTTAGAAAAATAAATTGTGAATACGATGATATACACCTATTTTGCTTTCAGTACTTTATATAAAAATATTTTTTCAAAAACTAAGTACTTATTATAAATATTTGACGCACTTCATAATAATTAGCTTTATTTGAACTGTACTTTTTTTAAAAATTAGTTATTGCTATTTACAACTGTATAAAAATATATACAACATGTAAATTTACTGTTAGTGATAAAATGACATGATAAAAATGTGGAGAATCTACCCATTGATAGAACTACAATCACTTGTTGGGAAGTTTATCATGGAAGTGTTGGTATCTGGTTCTCGATAAATCGGCAACATATGAAAAACATTGAGGTCCTGATGAATGACTTGATGTGTGAAAAAGTAAAATGCTTTAAGGGGTTTTGAATGTGAAAATTGGATACGGGAGGAATTCGTTGTTTTAGTGCAGCCCCAAAGCTCAACTCCGTAGGTCTAGATAACTGTAGTTTTAAGTTTAAAAATGTAATCATTAATTTTCGCATTTATGTATTTATAATATTCCAAAACGTGTTTAGATAGACTTTTTTATTTGAATAAATGATTGGAAAATATCTACAGACTAACATAAATCAATTGTCTTAATAAGTAAGCTAATAGTATAAGTACAATAGATAACAAAGTACTAGGGGATCACTCATAAGGAATGAATGAAAGTTTAATAGCGAAAACCGTTTTTACATTTTTATTTTTAATTATTACGTAACATATTTTTAACATCGCATATAAAAGGTCATATGAAAAAGGTTGTCTCGTTTAATAAAGAGAAGAAGATACATAAAAGTGTGAACCACAATATTATATGGAACATAGTAAAAACTTATATGTAACACGGAGAGCCAGAAAATAGCAGTCCTTACTCCTACTTTATGACTACTATCTTTATACTACAATGATAACAAAATAATATTTGTCTTTGAGAATATATAGATAGTCAATATTTGTTTAAACCTTTTTCGAATTTTACTTTACTTATGAGGAATATTTAAAACGTTCAACGGCAGTATACCATTATGTCAATCGGCAGAATGGTAGCTTTACAAGTCTCTATTTTATTTCTAGATAAAGTCTTGTTTCCAACTTAAGGTAAGTCCATGATAGACGGACCATATTGTTCTCAAAAAAAATTTCTCATAATGTAGTATTTTTTAGCTCAATGGAAATCGCGCCGTTTTTTAAATTGTAGGTGCTTTTTAAATATTGCTCGATTAAAATTAAAGTCTAAAATTTTAAAGTCTCCTCTTCCCGTTTTAAGGTAATTTTTCAAAAGTGATATAGAACCGGGGGTCTTAGCGGGGCTGGTCCGGTGGGGAACGATTGCCCTTTTTTGTGTTATATCTCCTCTTGTCAGATTGTGACCTGTCCTACATCGACCAACCTACTCGCTATATTTGTCTGTTTAAAAAGTCAGATTAGTAAGGCTATCGTGGAGGGCGGGATTGGAGGGTTTCATGCCATCTTTCAATTTCATGCGCTTTTTAAATATTGCTCGTTTAAACTATCTTAAAGTCTTCTCTACCCGTTTCAAGCTATTTCAAAAGCGATATAGGACCTTCGTTCCCCAAGGGTCTTAGCGGGGCGGGTCTGGCGGGGAAGGATTGCCTTTTTTTGTGTAAGCTAAGCCATCGATTTGAGGACGTTAACCCCTTAAAACATATTGCACATTATTATTTATTCACTTCTGTAGATATCATTAATATACTACAGCTCAAATAATCTCCCAATCTAATCTCCTCTATGCATAAAATATGGTTTATTAAATGCAATGGGTTCGAGTACTAGAGCCCAAGAGGAGAAAAAAAGCAGTTATTTTATCTTGATTTTTTATTAGTTTAATCAAAACTATGTATAATTAGTAATAAATATTAATGAGCCTACCAAGTATTGTTAGGGGGAATAAAAAATGGTAACTCTTTCAAAATGTTAAACAAAATAATTTTTTATTAGGAGATTCATATCATTAAATCTTCCTACAGCACCATAAAGCCTAATAAAACATTACATAAAGTAGAATACATTTTCTAAGATATGAGCCCAAAAACAGATATTAACGTTCAATAATCCTCTAGATACAATTTTTCAGAACGTAACATTTCATAATAAAATTACGAAAAATCAGTAGTTTTTATTTAATTTTGGGAAAACTATATCTCAGGAATCATTAGAAGTACAAATATCTTATTAGTAATCAAATTGATGCTAGTTTAATGTTCCATAAAGTATTTTATTATGTTTATCTTCTTAGGATTCTTTTCATGATATTCGCTTATGAATATGAATTTCAGATATAAAATGAAAAAAACTAGATACCAATTTATTTTAGCAAATATGATAACTACTACTCCCACTAAGATAAGTGCAATAGACTACTTTATAGGACGTTTAGCTAGCTTTAAATTTAAGTGCTGACTCACATTTCTACTTATATAACAATTGTTCCTGAGAGATTGAGACATTTTTTTTTTCATAAATCAAAACTTTTATCTGAACTATTCCGAATTTAATATTTTGTGAATTTATTTTGTAAAATAACATAAAAGCTACTACTTCTACGAAGATAAACATTAATAACTACTTTATAGTACATGCAACTAGCTTTTATTTGAGTCGTGTTAGACATCTCTGTACGTCTTTTGATATTTTAAATATATTTTCCCAAATTAATTAAAAAACCACTGATTTTTCAGTGCATCATTTAAAACGTGTGATTTTTTAAAAGCTATATCTCGAAAACTATTGAACGTAAATAGTTCTATCAGGGCTCATATTTTATCAAATTTACTCTTCTTTAATTTATGTTCTATTAAGTTTTCTAGTGTTGTTGGTAGTTTTTAAGATGTAGAACTTCGAAAGATATTTTTTTTTTAAACTTCGGAAATAACTGCCATTTTTTATTTCCCCTCAATATACTTGACTAACTCATTAATTTTTACTAGTAATTATTCATAATTTTCATTAAAGTAATCAAAAAAGGGGTGAAATAACTGACTTTTTTCACCTTTTAGGCTTTTCTACATCAATTATCCGTCAAGATGGTACAAGGGGTTCTATTATGTTAAACCTGCGCGACCGAACCGCCATGCAAGCTATGTTGATCTCTTCCTTTAGCAGTATCGGGCCAAAATTAGCCCTATATATTAAAATATATTGTTAAAACTAATAGCTAATATTACCATGGTTACGATATTTATTTATCAATGGTTCATTCATGAATAATTATCGTTTCTAGGGCAATTATAGCTATTAGTATTACCCATAGCTAATTTTTACATCTCATTCCTATAGCCTGGTCAAACTGCAAGCTAAACTAAAATAAATTTAAAACTGATTTCTTTATGTGTATTCTGACATAAAACAGTTAGATATAGATGCTAAAAAAAGTTCACAATACTAAACATACCTTTCGGAGTTCGTAGACCTAGTAAGGCAGATATATGTATATATTTTTTTTATTTGCAATATAATTTTTTATTTTATAACCTTTAACTTCTAAAGCATTACTAGTAGGGTAACTACGGAAATAAGTAAACTTGGAAGGAATAAATTTAATGTAATTTGATATATGTTTTAACAAACTTTTTATTTATTGATTAGTTTCTGCCACAACATTTTTGGGCAATAAGTAATCGTGGTAACTGATTACATTCATACTAAAATATAATAAATTAATGAAAAATAAAATTATATAAAAATAAATAAATATGCCTCTCTAAACATATACAAACAGAAGGATAAAGAAAATTAACATAATCACACTAGGTATGTGAAAAAACAAAAAAATAAAATAATCACCAATTGCAATTACACTCTTATATAAAATATTTACACTATCGACCCGAGAATGTCTGAGTGCTATTAGATATATGAATATATGTATCTCTAATGATTATTAACATACTATTCGGGATTCGAAAGACCTAGAAAGGAGATTTTTTTTTTTAATTGGCAATATATTTTCAGTTTATAGCCGTTAACTTCTAAAGCATTACTAGTAGCGTAACTACGCAAATAATTAAACTTGGAAAGAATAAATTTCTCATAATTTGGTATATAACAACTACTCTTGTCATTAGGAAAAAAGAATACTGTTTAAAAAACTGTAATGATATTTGAACTTAAATAACTGTATCAGATCTCAGATTAACGGTAATTAAACCTTGTGTAATTAAGTTTATAATTATAATTCAATTAACTTTAGTACTTTAGTTGTTATCGTAAATAAATATAAAAATACAAGGTGCCCCTTTTAAAAAAATTTGATATATTATTTCTACTGAACTCCGGCAAGAAGTAAATTTAAATGTCACAAATAAAATCATCCACAAAGACCTTAATGTTCCATTTGTAACTGATCTAGCACGAACCAGATATCAATCCTTCCATTACAAACTCCCTAAACACTCAAACCCATTAGTTTCTGATCTTGCTTCCTCTCTTAATCCTCCGAGGTGTCTGAAAAGAAGATGGCCTCGAGACCTTATATTATATTGACCTTATATAGCTTGTACCATACCATTATGATTTCCTCAAATTTACTTGATGTATTTATGCACAGTTGTAAATATCAATAAATAAATTTAAAAAAAAAAGGTTGTTATAAAGATTTTAAGGCAAGCTTGTTGTGTTTTATAATTTTTTCCGCCATTGTTGTCAATGGAGTGGTATTATTTGGGATTACTATAATGTTAATGAATAGTTACAATGTTACCTGTACTCTGTGGTCCACGATTATTTGTTCATTTCACTAAACTTTTATTTTGAAATTTTCCATTTCTAAAGTATACCTAGTATATTATTATTATAATTTCTGTCTAAAAAAGAAATAATAAAACAAATGATATAGCATAACATCTCTGGTCCTTAACAAGTGTTATAGTAAACATGAAAAACCACAAATATAAACATTTGAATTGCATATTTAATTTTTTTTTACATTTGGTGTGGTCACTCAACATTTCATTTTTAAGAATATGCATGTTTGAATGTCATGTTTTATTAATAGTAGAGATTTTTCATGTTCATTATAAAATTTCTTGAAGTTATGAATGTATACTTTAGAGTTGCACCCTCCGTATGCCTTCATAATTAAATATATATATATATATATATATAATACGTCTCTTTTAGTGCTAATTATAAAATAATTAAATAGAATAAAATATTTTATATGCATCTGATTATTTACCGAACTCTATCATTGAAAGCCACAGGAGACAATATTGAAATCCATTTTAGATCTTAAAATGGAATTCCAATCAAGGATAACACTAATTTCAGGACAGGTGGACAAACAGATCCAATCCTGGTTCCTAATCACGAGGACTCGCGGAATCACTATTTGCAATCGGGTTGATAAAGAGCTGTGATTGGCAGGGCCGGCATTAGTTGCACTATATTGCAAAACTGTTTAATTAGACCGCGTTGGAACTTTCTGGCGTAGGAAGGGATCTAGTAAAGGTGAAATACAGCAATAATGAAATAGGATTTCGAATATTCTTTATATATTTATTAGTGATTTAAATTTATAGTAAAAAAATATAGTTCTATCTATTTATACAATAGATCTTCGGCCCCTAAGGCGTTGGCCTCCGAGACTAGCCTACTCGTTCTTCGTCGACACATGTCCGCTCCTCTTCATCAAACGATCTCAGACGCGTTCTACCTTGCGGTAGGCTACCTCCTGGCATTTGAAACAGCAGCCTTCTTGGTAGGCGATCCTCTGGTAGTCATTCCACATGGCCATATAATCGGATTCACGACATCATGATGAATTCCGTAGTATCGGGTTGGCCATACTTCTTCATTAACTGGATTTTTTGGGGGGATTTCCAGTGTATTTATTAATTTATTAGTTTATATATTATTCAAAGGACGTTTCTTTCCCGATCTTTTTTCTTTGAATCAGGACTCACGTTTCACTATATGTCACTACTATCCTAATAGTTGTCTTATATATTATCCATAAAATCCATAAAAATTTATATATATAATAGTCCTATATATTCGAAAGTTAAGTGGCTCTCCAAAGCGCAGCTACTTATGTCCAGAGTGGCATGATTACAGTTATGCAGATCAGTGTTTTGTAATGAATTGGAAATTTAGACCGTTTGTCTTGTAAGTGCTGTAGTCGTCGAAATGACGTGGAATTTCCTGTCTTTTCAGTCTTGTGTGAGTATTCCAGGTTAGTCGTTTGTACTTGAAATAATATTATTTTGTCTCTGTGATCGATTCCTCTATAATCCACATAATCAGTAAACTGTCTACTATCCATAAATGTAAATTGCAAAATTCATAATTTCAATTTTTAAATCAATCTTTTATATTTCTTGAATATTATTAAAATTAATAAATATTATAAAGGAATAAAAATTGTAAACAATTTAATAATTAGGTTTAAACCTGTAACTAATTATGAACGGACTTATGTGTTCAATTATTTTTTTATTGTTATAAGTATTATAAGCTTGATTTTCCAAAAGAGGTTTTGAAGACCCTAACCTTAGCCAGTTGATATAAGTACCTTCTGTCAGCTATTAATGTTCCTTTTATTGGATTTATAAATTTATATAATATAATATTGTATCTTATATGCTCTCAATATATTATTATTGTCCGATATCACAGCTTACAACATTAACTTGTCTACTTTATTGAATGTATGGGCACATGCCACAATATTTCTAATCACTTCTGAACCATCTTATGTATTTTTTTATTTCCCTGTTTGAAAATAGACCAACTTTACTCGCAGTATTCTAGAATTCTTAAGCACCAGATAAATGTGAACGTCTTTCCTGTGATAAGAACATCTGCTGCTGTCAGTAGGCCACATGCAAGGCCATTCATGCTGTTCCCTCCGGAATTATTTTTGAAAAAAAGGAAATAAATTAAAGCGATTTTTAAAAACAAAATGGCTAGTTTTTGTTTTTATTGGTTAACTATTTTTAATGAAGAAATATTAATAAAACAAATTAAATAAAATTAACCCTCTCACCTCAAAATTTGAGGTTTTTCCTTTCAAGATATGTAGAAAAGAAAATGGCAGAAGACTTTTTTAGATTAGGTACCAAAGTCACTGGTCTTCAATAATCATAGAAACTAGACAAAACTCTGGCTATATTTAATTTTTTTAAATATGTGCTTGAAATTCATTATTGTTGTTTATTATCTATTACCATGATAAGTAATTAGTTGAAGTAATATACATTGAGTTTTGTCTCTGTAATCGATTCCCCAATGAACTATAATCCACATAAAGTTAATATTTATTCAATTAACTATCTACTATCCTTAAAATGTAAATCAAAATACTACAGAAAGCTTGCTTAATCAATTTTACTGCGCATATTTTTCAGGCCGTGTATAGTAATTTTAATCGCCATACAAATCATAATTTACATACACAAATACACCCTCAAGAATGTTTATGCAAAAGGATAGATTATGTATTCTTGTTAAGGATGCTTGAGAGTGTCTGGTAAACTTATACACATGGATGTCGTTTACTTGTCAATCTCACGAATTTAAGAAGTTTTGATTATTTGTTATTATATTATAGACCAAATACGTAATATTTTTGATCTCCTAGGCATATTTAAAATTCAATGAAGGCGCAAATTAAGTTTTAAATTTAAGTAATTTCGAGTTTAGAATTCTTTCAGATATTAAGGAATTTAAAACCTTTAATCATTGGATTGACATATTGAGATGGAAATACAAAAACAGTATAATTATAAATTATTGAATAAATATCTGTATTTATAGTTCTTATTTTATTCTATTATTATAACTGAACTCTTCTTAATACGGCACCAAAATTTTAAATAGAAATACTGAAAATTATTATTTATTTATTATGTTGGAAATAATTTCATAATAATATTCAATAATTTGTAACGGTTCTGTTTCGGGTAACCTACGGAAACCGAAAGGTTGAATTGAAGAGGGCTGCCATAATGTAGGCAATACTAGCGCCTCATACTGCCAACAGTCAAAACTCACTTCCTCCAGCACTCTCTATGGTGAGAAGAAGTTAACCAGTGAGAGAGAGCCTTTTCCAGAAGAAGCAATTTTTCTTTGTTCATTCATCAATAAAATCTACCACGAGTGAGTAGATTTACTGGAGTGGTTCCTATCAGCAGAGAGGAGAGAGGCATAAAAATGCGAAAGGAAGAAGAACATCATCATCAAGCACCTCATTATTTCAAAAATTTGCCATTGCCCAGTCATTCAAAATTTATTAACCATAAATAATTCATTTCGGCCACCTCTTACACCTCTTACACCACTTATAACTTATATAATATAATTTTATTTTCATTTAATTTTGTTTTATTTTTCAATTATTCAGTCCATTTAAAATCCAATCAGCCAACCCAAAAGTGAAGCGTGCCTGGCAATGAGTTGAAGGCATACTTCATACAGGTTCACATACATGTAAATATCTGTAACATTCTTCGTTTGATAAGAAATTAGTATTACAAATTAAAAATTAGGGGAGGTTAGCCTACCGAGTAATATCGTGGAGTGACCACTGATTTTAGCCTTTGTATAAATCTGAGTATATAACGCATTCTTGGAGAGAAGACGCGGATCAACAATATTTTTTATTCTACGAATTGTGAAACATGAAACGTAAAATTTTGAGAATAATTATTTTAAGAACTGTCTAAATGTATTTTTAATCCCATGTATAAAGATTAAACAATAGAATTTATTCAATGAATAGATAAAAATTATATTTCTTAAGTAAAAAATGTTTTTCTATTCACTTGGTAAGTGAAACTTAAGCCTTATGTGGTTTCGCCTTCCAGATCTACCCCGAGGAGGAGAGAGGGTGTCTAAGAAAATATGGGCCTTGCTAGTCCTGTCAGCGGCTCTCTTATCTCAAAGCTGTCCCCGATGAGGCGATAAACTCTGTTCCAGTCTTCCAAAGTCCATACCTCTTTGGAAGAATATTTTTCAGTAGAAAGATCTAATTCATTTCAACAATAAATTATATATTTAATATTACTATTTTTACTATCGACCTTCTCAATAATAATTAACTCTAATATTATTAAACAGGTTATTTAAGTCATGACTTGATTGAAATAACTTCTTCACGCCTTAAAACATTAAATTATAACTCTTCTGAATGAAAATTGTTCGTTGAAAATCCAACTATGAGTATGGAATCCTCTTCAGAACTGTAAAAAACAATGTATTAGTCAATTAATTTGCACAATTTAAGCTTAATATTTTTTGATTAACTCACTTCCTAGTCATTCTGACATACAGGGGAGAAGGGGAGATCTATAGGGTACTACCTTATTCTTAAATTGACCTTAAGTAGAGGGTAAATTTTTTGCATGAGACCAATAAAAAAATATTTTATTACAAAATAAAAAATATTTCGTGAGACCACCACAGAAGTAAAAATTCGCACCTTTCCGAGGTCGCAAAGACCTCTATTTTTACTCCCTCAGCTACAGACGACACCAATTTAAGTTCAAATAATTATTTAATTAAGAGAGATTAATGAAGTATTGGCTTAAATTGAATGATTTTCAATATAATTTTTTCCACTTCTAAAGAGGATCCTATGCACAGTGTTGTTTGATGTTATAGATGTATTTACATTTGAAGAAGGTGTTTTGATCGTATTTTATTCTAATTTATCTGTTTAATATGTGAATGTTAATCATTTATACTCTTATTAATCAAAGTATTAGCATTTTAATTTTGATAACTCCATGTTATCCATCCATGTCCTCTATTCTACATATACAGATGTCTTTGTGTGACACCTATTTTAGGTTTCGTACGTGCCAAAAAAAATGTTTTACATAATTTTAGAAATATTTTAATTTATCGTATACCACATACAATTTTTTATGAAATACAAACGATATTTTACTTACTTGGTTTAAATAACATATGTTTGGCTGACACCAATGATTTGCAACACTAAGGGTATTCATGATATTTAGATTAAGATGATAACTAGAAAAAGTTTTGTTAAATGGAGAAATATTTCCTTCTTTTAGCATGAAACGATATAACAATTGAGAGTCTGTTAAATGAGAATGAAATCACGAAACAGACCAGCTGAGCTCTACACTATTTTGTCTGTTGTCATTTTCATAGGTTAGTTGTTCGGAGTTCGAATTTGGTTCATGATGTTTAGTTTCAGACGTTTTTAAACGCTAATAAATTAATAGATGCAAAAACAATGAACTCATAGGAAAAAAATACTAGGAGGGGCCCGTGAGGTGGAAGAAAGATGATGTGACGAAGTTGTTGGAGATTTAATTATCTCGTAAACATTACATGATTACTTGTACAAGATTACAAGACAACCTAAACAGTTGCTCAGAAAAGCCGCTAGGAGCTCTTCTGCACTTATAATATAGCATGGACGTTAAACTAGGCTGATCATACTCCAATGCTTATAACATTTAGCAAGTTGAAACATTTCACATTTAACACAATATCATGAACACACCTACTATTCCAGCAATTCAGATCAACTAATGTTGTTAATTGGGCCAAGGAAAATATTTTTTGTATTTTATAAACATTCGTATTTAGGGATTTTATAAGACGAATCTGACTTCTTTTTAGATGGAATATTTTTTGTCTAACTAAATGGCAGACAATTTCGGCTTTTTATGATTTTTTATACATTTAATTTTATTTAATAAAATTGAAGTAATAAGATATTGAGAATGAAAAATTCTCTTAATTATTTAATTTTATTTTATTACATCTAATAACGACGTTTTGGTGCTGTCTCGTCATCATTCAAATTCACATGTTACAAATTCACAATATTCATCCTTTTTATTTCAAAAAACAATGACCTGAATAAATATAGCTTTTAATATCTCATTTTCTGTTTCCCTTATTAGTCTTAAAATATTAACAATAAACTTGTTGTTGTCAATTATATGAAATATTAATAATTAAAAATGCCAATAAAAATTAATTATAAATAAGGATCTCTAAACTCTAATTTACCTTCCATAAACCAGGTTATCTTTATCATTGATAACAAATAGATTACAAACTAAGTCAATTCTCTCCTACCTCTGTTCCACAAAAGATGAGTAATCTATTAATAATATTTTTTCACACTATATTACATCATCACTCTAATGTATTAATTTTATTGCAGTAACCAATATTAAATTAGTAAATGATTTACTATATCTATGTAATGTGTTCATAAATTGTTCGTATCTGTCTTGACAGCCCCGAAACGTCGTTATTAGATGTGATTAAAACAATTAAATAAGGAAGAGGATTTTTCATTTACTATATCTAATTAATTTAATAAAACTCATTCAGTATATTATATAATTTTTAATAAAATTGAAAATATTTTTCTAGTATTCCACATTCGACAACAAATCTATTGATATATTATTGTTCTATTATGCCATAATAATGGCTGACCTAGCAAATTGAGATAATATTATATATAATATTATTTCTTGTTTTATTATTTATATAAAATAAATGGGGTCTAATCAAGTCTTAATACTCTTTATTATTACTTTAAATGACCAAAGTTTCGGCCAACCTGGCCATCTTCAAGGGCAATCTTAACTATAAATTCACAACCTCAAATCGAACTATCAAAAATCTTTGTAGACTATTCTGCCCAGCTCTAATAAAATTAGTCTAATCTACCTATATATGTCACTGTTTCATTTAAATATAAATAATTTTAATTGAAATTAGTCTAAACACTGATATCACTCACTGAAGATCAATATTATTTTTTAAATAAAAAAATATTATTTTTAATATAAAATTATATTGTTGATAAGTGAGTTTAAATATTTGTATTTTAAAGAAAATGTTGTTATTGAGTGAGTGATTTCAGTGTTTACATTGATTGTAATTAAAATAGAAAGTAAAAGAAAAAAAACGTGTTTATAAAAAAGGTAAAAAATCCAATGTAACTATAACTATTGGAAAGTTGCTATAGTTATAGTTACGTTGGATTTGGATGACATTGCGAGAGGTTATAAATTTATTTTGTAAAAAATAAGGCCCGAAAACTTCTAATTTTTGAACTGTACGAAAATTCATATTTAAGGGTTTCAGAAGACGCTATAAACGAATCTGACTTTACTTTTTTCTTTTACTTGAAGCACTTTTGGTTTTTGTCATTTTGTATACACTTAAACTAATTTAATACGATTGACAATATTGAATTATAATTTTGAAGCCCCCCTGAGGGGCCCTCCCCTTCGCCAATTTTGTAACCCCCGCCTTTAGCGGACCCGGCCCAACTCTTTATAATGCCATGTGGCAAAGGAAGGGCAATAAATATGTATGTTTATGTATTCCCTGCAAATTTTAAATAAATTAATGGATGTAAGAAAAAAAATAGAAGTTATCAGTACTTAAATACATAGTTTTATACACGATTTTTTTTAACATCTTAAAATCAAATTTAATTTAGTAGATTACAGTAAGATAGTCCGGGTGCCGGTTAATAAAGGTATCAAAATAGTAAAAGAAAACTATTTATTGTTACCCAACGTTTCGTCCCAGTTTGGAATGCTGACAGATTGAAAGAAAGATGACTACTAAACATTGAAGACAAATAGAATTAAAATTAAATTGATTTTTCCTCCTTCTGCTATTTTGAGGCTTGGTTCCTCTCTTCTGAATCCAGTCCAATTAATTTCTAATTGTGCTTGGAAACTGTAAAGATGCCTACTACATGTATACATAAAACATAAGATATTTATCAAATGTCTCCGTAGAAATAAGCTACTGACTAACTATTTTACGAACTAGCCTTTTTTACTGAGTCAGTGATCAGTGATTTGAGAAAAGAAGAGTGGTGACTCAATTAAGCGAATCATTGGGAGTGAGAGAGTGGGTCATCCAGTTAGTTCTTATCAGATAATTATAATCTCCTATCCTCCCCCTCTTCCTGCCCTCTTCATGGCATCTTCAGCGAACGAACTAGGTTGTACTTCATATCAATCGACCACAATCTTAAAACCACCATTAATTACAATGTGTCATAATGTTATTAGTATTCATGTCCATGTTACATTTAATTAATTTTATAAAAAACTAGTTTTGTACCCCGGTTTCACCAGGGATTTGGATTATATACATGCCTGTTACATACATAAGATGCTTTAATGATCAAGTGCATCTTATTAACTGAATATCATTCAAAATTTTCTATAATTGATCGAGAAATCAATATTTTACGCACTTCTTTTGTCAAATTTCATGTCCATGTCCATTCAAGTTTGTTCTAACAACTAGAAATAAATAATTTGGGTGGATGCTCCTAAGTTTGTAAGAAATTTCCAATCGCATCCGGAATTACAAATGGAGTCAAGAGAGGATTACATTAGAGAACTGTTTATGAAGTTCCACTCCTAGTTGCCGACAGTTAAAAAAGTTAAGTCACTGCTTACAAGTCGTGAAACCCAACCTCAACCCGAAGACTGAATACCTGCTGCTGCAGGACATTCTGTAATAAAGTCTATATTTATCAATTCCATTATTGGTTTTACTTCTATTTTATTTGTTTCTCTTGGTCCTTTTTTCAAATACAATTTTTTTCATAAGAGGGCAATTGTTAGGCCCATGAATGTCCTTATTTTTTTTATAAACTTTACTTTTCCCTCTTACAAATAATTATTATTTCTATCTATTTATTTCCTCCTAATTTTTTTTTATCTATGACGTATTTAGTTAGGGTTATCTTTTGTACGAGACTCTTCCTTCATAATGAATTGTTAAAGAAAAAATGTAACTGTTATATCAACCATATAAGGTACCGTTCTGGTATTAAATAAATAAATTTAAAAAATAAATATAATTTGTGAATTTTTCATGGCATATATAATGAAAACTACTACTCCTACGAAAATACTTATTATAAACTAGCATAAGTAACTAGCTTCAATTTGTGTGCTAATAGACATCAGTACGTCTATTAATTCCCAAGATATAGTTTTACTAACACTAATACTCTAATTATTGATTTGAAACGACTGAAGGTAAACTCATCGTTCACTATAACTTAGATAATTTTCTATAATTTTTTTTTTAGAGTTTTGTCTTTTTTACTTAAGAGAACTCAAAAATAATTTTAGAATCTTCTGTATCAGCCGCCATTTTCTATTCTCCCTAACTATGGTCATCAGATTCATCAATTTTAACTCTTAAATATGTTTACTTTTCACTAAAGTATTCAAAAATTGGCGTGAAATAAATGTTTATTTTTCTCTCATTACTAAATTTTTGTGATGACAATGCAAAAAAATATCAGACCATTTTTTTTTTTACGACACAAACTACTTATTACGTTAAAAATAATATAAAAATGCAGATTATTTAGTTTTAAATAATACAGTAAGTGTACATAATACACTAAACATATATAATAATCGTACAATATATAAGTTGGTCGAGAAATAAATGGACGAATAAGAGAGATCTTATGTCGTTTAAGAGAATAGCGAAAAAGAGACATTACATTTTATCCTCGAATGTATACGAAATTGTTTCGTTTCATAACTGTTCGTTGTCGGAACTGGTCTTTCCCTGAGCCTATTTCACGGATCAGTGTTTTTGCTCTGCACGCCGGCCTTATTTAGGTATTTTATAACCTTAGGGATTTACCTGTATAATAAAATATTTACAACAGTACCGATTTCCATAAAAGTAAGTCTTTATTAAATAATTTATGAGGCAAACATTAAAACCTTATATTGGATTTTATATACCGATATGATTTGACGTTAGGAAATAAAAATATGATTGCCGAGCTTCATAATTACTTATATATATCATTGATGATTCAATTTTTATTTATTTATGTATGCTAATAAATAATTATCTTGTTTGATATATTTACTTCATTCAAAGATAATCAAGATAACGATGTCGTTAAGAGTTACAAAAATGCGAGCGGTCGGTGTGTTGTGTAGTATACTTTACTTTATTTATATGATGGGAAAAAATAAAGACTCTATGGTGCATTATGTACAACTAATATCTACCGACAACTAGATACAACTTTTTATTTTTCTTCTTTAGAAAGGCCTAGAGAAAAAGCGTATATATTAGATACGTTGTGCACGTACCATGCAAAAAAAATATTATATCCATACATTGTTGAATTAGCATTGATACATGTAAGTAAAAAAATTATGATATGTGGAAAATAATTTATCAAAGAAAAGAAATTACTTGAAACAAAACCATAAAAGGTAAAGAAAAAAAAGGGTAAAATACAGTAAATTAACTGAAAAATGGAATAAAATAAATTATGTCCTGTAAAATAAGAGATGCTTCTCATTTGTTTAATACAAAATATAATGAAGAACATTTTTTGATCCTAAATACTTTATCGCTTTTGATCGAGTCTGGCACCCCTAACCCGGAATTGGTAATCGAAATTCATACTACCATAATACTTTCTTATCTCTTATCTTTTATCTCACTAACAGATTATTCAAAGTAAATCACAAGTGCGCTTCTTCTTCCTTCTTTCTTCAGTCTGCCAGTGTACCTCAGGATAGTATTCTTGGTCTTATAGTAATCTTGGTCCTACATTTTTTACAGTTTATACAGCTGACATACCAACAGTGTCTTAACCACGTATACCGATGACGCGTTTGTGCTATCAGTAAATAATGACCCATCCATTGTATCCCAAACCCTCTGATGCACCATAAAAATCATTGAAGAATGGAATCAATACTGGAGGATTAAAATAAATTCAGTCACAAATCAAGTCTTTTATCAGGACCTCAATCATTCATATGTTGCCGATCTAGTCCGAAGCAGTTATCAATTATTTTATTCTCAACGTCTTAACCACCCAATCCCAGTAGTTCCTAACTTTTTGCTCCTGTTATATTCCTGTTTATCCTCCGAGGTGCCTGAAAAAAATATGGCCTCGAGACATTCTAATGCAGAAATGTTTTTTGGTGTGCTATCAATGGATAGATTATCCACATGTATATATCATGCCATGGTATTGCACACATCACATTAACTTCTTATATATACTTTTAATACAGTTATAAGTATCAATAAATTATTTAAAATTGAGCATTTTTTTTAATAATAAAAATACGTAATAATTTAAAAACAGCTAAAAAGTATAATCTTCTAAACCAGTGTTGCTTGTTTATGTCTAAAAGACGTCGCATATAAAATCATCATAGCAGCTAGTTATCCATCAAACTTTATATTTATTATTAAAATAATTACCATAAATACCATGCTTCCGTTTCATTGTCGCCTTCTGTTCAACCGTTCGCTTTGAAAAGCCCTGATGAAGCCCTGGAAAGTGGGGCGAAACGTCAGACATTAAAATAGTCTTATACTAT
>NW_027105572.1:408604-410051 GCF_000696795.3 Halyomorpha halys
TGCCACTGAAGAGGAAAGACGTTCTTTTGACACCAGGCAAAGATACATGGTTTTCACCATTTCGCCCACAGCACACCTAGACGAGGGAAGCGACTAGAAGACGTCACCGTGGCGGTGAAAACGTCATTCACCAGATAAGCAATATCCATTAGTCCTATGAGACCTCATATTCTGTATATAAAATTATTATTATTTGATGCATACGGAATCTAATATGTCTAAAGGAATTTCCTGTAAACGCTATAGATGCCAGGTTCTGCTTGATTTGGATGATTGTTGATTGGAGGATTGAAAATGAAATTTTATAAATGAATGAAACCATTGTATTAAAAATAATAAAATTATTCAATCCACCAATATAAAAGAATAAATAAAATATGTTTACTGTATTATTATGAGAAACGAATTCCGAAATTAATCACTTTTCTTTTGTTATATGACTTATAATTTTACACATACCCTCCAAAGCAAATTTTATATTCATTTAGAATACTGGGAAACGAAAGGGACACACTTACGTCCTTTCTATCATGAATATATGAAATATCAAAATTACTTTTGATTATTCACTTTATTAAATTCAGACTTTATGAAAAACTGCTGCAAGCCAATAAATTCTACGAAATAAAGGAAATGAAAACCTTTTACACTATTATTATACACTGAATAAACCTTACAATAAAACATTCCTCAGAAATATAGCTGCAAGCATTCATCGTACTCCTACGGAGCCGGTAATATTTTATATTTGCCTCTTGAATAAAATATAAACACCCCCCTCATATTCGCTCTCAATAGGCACCCCTTACATATTCAAAATCTTTCGAAGGCCGATATGGTAAAAGTATCAAATATCATCATATATTTTTATTTTCACTTAGGTTTCTATAATAAGTAAGGGTGAGTATTAAGATCTTGAAGTATTCCTGACCTGAGTATTCAACAGGAGTCAACGTTTTGAGCACCCCTATATTTAATACACGGTTTAAAAGAATTTATTATAGGGTTTTATGTATTCTATTCATACAGAGTTAATCAAGGAACCCTTTTATGGCAATATGTAATATCTTTCTCTCGTTCTCCTTAACTCACAGACATCTGATCATCAGAATTGGAATGGAACCATCCCATCGTTAAAATTGTCCAGCAATTTTGCCAATTCTGGTTGGTAGAATGATATTGTGACCGTTTTAAATGTTTTTGGAATTGATGAAGTCGATAAAAAAAATTGTTATGCTAAGTTATATTTAGGTTATAGTTTCTTACCCCGGTCGAACAGATCCGCTACCTTGGACTACATTTAGACAAACGATTAACCTGGAATCCTCACACAAGACTGAAAAGACAGGAAACTGCACGTCGATTTTGACTATTAAAGGACTTACTTGATAAACGGTCTAAACTTCCAACACATTACAAAATACTGATCTACATGACTGTAATAAGA
>NW_027105572.1:410496-414056 GCF_000696795.3 Halyomorpha halys
GCTCTGCAGTAGACTGATTCTCATTGCTTCACAGCAATATATCTTTTTCATTCAATTACTGAATAATCTCTATATTATATAAAAAAGATTTTAGTGATCACTTTGTAGTATTTTATTTCACAAATAATCACCATATAATATTTGATTTGGCATATGATCATCGTGTAATACTTTATTTTACATATGATTACCGTGTAATATTTTATTTTTTATATGATTGCCGTGTAATATTTTATTTTACATATGATCATCGTGTAACATTCTATTTTATATATGATCACCGATTTTTATATCAATAAAATGTTTATATTTTACTGGGCTGTTTCTTATTAATATTGACACTTGATATAGATATAGCAGCAATATTAAATTCAAATAGTGATAGCTTCAACATCAGAACATTCCGATATTTCTGTTAGATTTCAGAATTAAACTCTGAAATTTTGTCCTATTTAATTTATATATCAGTGTTTAATTCATGTATTGACCTGGTTTCATTGCTGGGGAATATTACCCGAATCAATTATAGTTTGCTGGTGAGCTGTTATGAACGGAGTGGACTGTATATAATGGAGTTTAAATAAATTATGCATGGTAAACAAAATGCAAATAAACCATTTTAATAACCATAAACCATTATTTTTGAATGAGTTATACACAACTGATTACATGTGACTAAGCCAAAAGTGTTTATAATATGGGTTAATTGTTAGTTAAATTAATTATGATCATTGATTTAGCAGGTGTTACATAGAATAATGAAAGGTATTGTAGTGTACTAGTTGGTTTATTGGTGAGCTATTGAGATTTTGATGAAACTGGCAGACTGTTTCTTCTATTATGTGGTGTTCCCTCATTTAACATCTGTCACTTTGCCTGGCTGAAACTACTGGCTCATCCTGAATCGTATATCTCAGCCTGAAAATGATGTGGCTCTTGAGACTACATTCTTCTACCTGTACAGGTCAAAAAGGCTACAGAGATCTTATAATTATAGTTATAATGTATTTATAATATGTATTTTTATCGAAGTCTCATTCAAAATACTTGAGGTGCTTTCTCATACAATTACTTGTAAGCGAAAAAAATCTATAACTTTTTTTTTTAGAATAATGATTTATTAAACTGACTGATTGAGGGTGGTATATTTTATTATTAACGTAAACTTCCAATGATCCACTTTGTCCTTGAAATATTAATTTTAAAACATCTCCAACGTTTTGGCCTTTTGGCTATTCTCAAGGAAACAACCTTAATCATTGTTGTCATTTAAATTTAAATCTTTACTGTTACCACATATGAAGGGTGAGGGGTTCAGTATTTTGTAAAGAATTACTGTTACTAACCAACGGTTGTGCAAGAATGTGATTTGGTCAGATTCACGCTCGACCGCCAGATGTTTACCGAATTTAAGAGGCTGGGTGCACCCCAGGTGGGCTCCAAGTACCCACAGGAGTTGACTCACGGCTACTGTCGGATTTAAGTAATCCGTATTTTTCAGTTATTTTTTGGTTTTATATAAAGTCGGGGTCGGGGGTCTCCTTTTCTGATACCCCCCTTGCCGCGGACACCGGAAGGCACCGAAGACGCTGAGACTGCAATGACGCCCAGCCTAAGCATCATGCAAGCTAGGACCTGGCCTACCCCTACCATCACGCCAGGGTCCAGGACACGCTGGCCTGCCACTGAAGAGGAAAGACGTTCTTTTGACACCAGGCAAAGATACATGGTTTTCACCATTTCGCCCACAGCACACCTAGACGAGGGAAGCGACTAGAAGACGTCACCGTGGCGGTGAAAACGTCATTCACCAGATAAGCAATATCCATTAGTCCTATGAGACCTCATATTCTGTATTCATCTCATATAATTAAATTACATTGAAGACTAACTCACTAACCATTATTGCCCCTCCAGGGTTAACACTTTATAAATAAAGAGAAAATATAAATGCATGTTCATGATCAGAAAGTCTCTTACAATTTTCAGCCCCCCTTTTCCACAATAATAACATTAATCATAATCTAAAAATTCACTCGGGTCACCTGAAATATAGCACGAGCAGGTTGCGATGTAAACAGCTACAGTGTTACAGAAAACAATTTTCTGCACAGCCGGATTCGAACTCAGATTCTTAGAGTTAGAATCATTGATGTCATAACTGCTTAAAATGCCTCTTTTGCTGGTTAATTGTCCAGGTCACACCTGTAAGAACAAAAATAAAAATAACTTCATAACAGTTCCAAACACTATTTTTAAATGATTACTCATTTACAAACTTTATAGTTTCAATATAAAAACTATTTCACAAATAATTGTCTTTCTTTAACCTCATTAACAACAATACCTACCTTCAACAAGCTAGGTCTCTTTTATCACTAAACATTTTTATTTACAATTTAATTAAGGTTATTTTTTAATTTGCTGTTTATAACTTAACATTATTTTAAAAACATAAATACTCTATTTTTATTATATTCATACTTTTGCACGCATACACCCCGTCCCCCCATTTTTTCACATATACATGTGCATATACATTTCATCTTATAACTAACATTTCATTCATAATTTCATATTTATCTTACTTAAAATTTCAGAATAATGGTGTTTTAGACCTTTAGACTCTTTTTTCTTCTGTTTTCATATTTTAACCGGTGTTTGGCGAGAATTTTGTGATAAACATTGAACAATTAAGAAAAAACGTCTATTATGTTTCCTTAATACACTCTTTTTGATCCTTTTTTAAAGGGCATTTTTTTTTAAGGTCTGAAAATAAAAACCTTGGCGGGACACCCAATATCCCCTGTATCGGGAGATATGTTTTGGAGAGGATGAGCAATAAGGCAGTGAGTGCAATAACAAGGATATTGGAGAGGCTGGAAGTTGGTGAGGGGCCAGTATTGGTGGATCACGCCTGATTACTCCGGCTCACTTCCAACTTAGCTCCCATCTCGGGCTCATCAGTGCCGCCTCTCTGCACTTCTGTCCAGAACGAGGGGGGGAGGTGTTTTCTTAAGTGGTTCTCTTTATTAAATAAACATCTGTCAGGAAGAGTTTAAATAATACTTCAATATTTGTAGTGTAATGAGTATAAACATCTAGTGCGTATTACACAACTTTAAGAGGAAATAAATACTACAATATTTATCATTCTTTTTTTTCATATTTCATACAGTGTTTATTTCTATTAAGAATGAAGGTTAATTTTTTTCAAAAAAACAAAATTAAAGGTAGTTGAAAATTTTGACCTATTTTTAAAAAAAATTTCTGTTGCTATGAAAATTCATATTTATGGAATTTTCGGTGTGTGGAGAAATATTACAAACGTTTGTCTTGAATATTACAATTTAACAAAAACTATGTACTAAGGAATAGGATAGAAACAGATCGTGTGTCCTCGGGAGTATATATTTACGAAAAAATTTATCATACATTGCACATCCGTTTGATTTTCAGATATAGAAAATAAAAACATTTATTTTTGCCTTTACTTAATCATTTAATTCTTTCATATTTTGTATCACTGTTAGCTATTCAAGTCGGTTAATTCTTATAAT
>NW_027105572.1:414121-432804 GCF_000696795.3 Halyomorpha halys
TATATAAATAATTGACCGTATAATTTAAAATATGAAGAAGATGGTCAGAGTTGCGGTAAAAAAAAGAACGAAATAGTTTTCAACTATTTATTATCCGACGTTCAGCTCCACTTTATTGGGCTTCACCAGGGCTAAAAATATACAAAAACAACTAAGTACATTACAAAAATAAGATGCAAAAAGTGAAAAGGAAATTATATACAAATAAAAGGAAGGAAGAAATAAAATAGTATTATTATAAAATAAACTTTAATAAACAACGATAAGAATAAAGAAATGCGTAAACTAGACGGTTAAGAAAGTACAGAATATGCATATAAAAAGAAAAAACAGAAATGTAGATATGTGAAAACAAAATTTAAATTTTAACTTCATTTTCCGTTTTTTTAGTGTGTTTAAATTTTGTTTTCCCACATCTACGTTTCGGTTTCTTTGACACATAATTACAAATAGTCCTTGTTTTTCAGAAAAGACTAGATGCTATTTATATAAGTTTCTCCATTCCCAAAGAACTGACATATTTGAAGGTATACCTACCTAGTTCATTTGTTCTTCTAGCGTAAAAAGAAGATAAGATTTATTGTAAGTCTTTTATTACATGTCGGGCATCTGGATGGATCTTTCTTTGTAATTAAGTGTGTGAGCCTTGTGTGCCCTAGTATTGGCGCGTCAATACAACCTCCTCTCTGTAGATGCCGCGACTAGAGCTGCTCAAGGCTTTGATATTCTTCCTAATCGCCTTCAACTTATTTGTCTTGTTGCTGAACTTCTCAAGGATCATACCCTGTTAGACTCATACATGTTCTCAGATTCCATATATTACGTTTTTCCTTATATTTCGCATACGGCTTGTCCACTTTTGCTGGAAAAGTTGAAAATAAAATGTTGAGTATTAGTTTAGGCATGGTCAAGTATAAATACTTTTTTTTTTCGGTTGGTTCTATAGAATATGTAGATCTTTAGCCCCCGGACCAGCCTCCTTCTCGCCTATTTTTTTAATGACTCCCTTCTTGGGGTCCATTTCTGACATACTGGGAGGAGGATTTAAGAGGCAACCAATCTATTCTAACCCTGATGGCGGATTATGTTTTTATTTTGTGAGACCGCCACAGAAATAAACTTAGATGCCCAAGGCCGAATTCAAACTTGCGCCACAGCAGTCATGAGGCAGTCGTTTACTCCCTCAGGTACAAACGGCCCTCTCCACGCCTACCTATTTTGAGCTACTGCTTCCAGTTTGCTGCATGCTGCTCTTTCTAATTTTTGTTTATTCTGTCTATTCCTATAGTAGCATTTATTTTTGTGTTGAGGCGTCCTATGGAACCATATGTCCCACCCATCCTTAACCTCATATCATGAGATATTGACTAACCCATCTCTGCAAGCAGTTCCCTGTCAGTATATCTCCTCTACGTATTAAGATTCTGATGCCAGAGTGTTTCTGTAATTGTACGGAAGACTTACCTATCAAATCTCTAGATTCTGCTTTATAAAGTACCTGTTAAAGCCCAAGTATCGTAACTCTCATATATCAGAGGTGGTTTTACCATGGAACTGTGCAACTTTAGCTTTAGATTTGTAGATATTTCTCTGGATTTCAGTATTCTTGAAAAAGAGAATAAGGCTCTGTTCTCGCTTCTTATACTCCTGGTTATTGTGAAGCCAAGGTATTATAAAGAACACTGTCTACGTTCGGAAACGATTAGCCATCCACGTAGAACATGTCATTAGAGTAAATGTTTTGGATTAAAATTATATTCTTTGTTTTACCTTCATTTCCTTGCAATCCGATTTTCTCTGCTTCTCTTATTAGAGTATTTGTGAGTCATGTCATATCGATTACATTCTTTAAATAATTAGTAAATAAATATTTTATAAACAATTCATACATTTCTAGAATATTAATTTATTATACTTTGTATTTTATAATGTTTTATATAGCCCCTTGTTGAGGATATTGTTTAAGTAATATAAGAATTTATCAAAGGCTGTAATTACACAGAGATCGAAATCAGGAGTCTGAGAGGAAGATGAAATCGAAAGCTGCAAACGAGTAACAATTTCTCTGGGCCTTATCATCATTATGTTGCTGAGGGACCTCCCTAATGTACCTTACTAAATGTCCTACATTATGTCCCTCCTATTTATTTCCACTCGTCTTCTCTCCTGCCCTACTTTCCACTAAAAAGAGGCGATTCGTGCTATGGTAAATAGCAACGTTTTCAAAAGGAGAACAAAAAAACATTTATTTATGCTCCGTCTTTAAGAATCATTTTAACAAAGAATACCAACTTAAGTGCTCGTTTTATGATGAAATAGAGAAAAGTGTGGAACTAAGGGAACTTTTAAGTTATTATTTATTTATGAAATATTAGATTTAAATGTAATATGACAATAATGTTTTATATGAGGAGAAGATGGTTGGAGGTGCTGTCAGTAAAGAACACAAATAAGTCAAACTAATTTATCATATAAAATTTAAAAAACTATAAATAATAAAAGGAAATACAGAATAACTAAACACATAAGAAAATGACAAATAATATAGGTACAGGAGTAATATTGAAGTAAATTTATTTTTACATATTACAAGAATACTGAAACTGAATGGAAATACAGTAATTTCAAAATAAGTTAATAAAAAGAAAAGATAACGGTAACAAATAAAATAAACTAAGTAATTAAAAAAAGTATCATGAAAAAATACTGACTATCAAGAAGTATTATAATTAAGGAGTTTACTAAGATTTTTTTTTAAATGGTTACCCATTTGTTGGTCACAACTTAACATAATAAGGACAGTTTATTATTTTTAAAAAAAATTGACATCAAAAATAATAATTTTGGATGATCGTTGATTAATCGTGTATAATTAATAAAAGGAAAAAGGTTCGGATGCGGTGTAGGAATAACTCAAATAGTTATAACACTATTTATTATGAGCCAACGTTTCGCCCCTCGTTACAAGGCTTCATCAGGTCTAAAAAGATAAAAACACTTATATGATGTAAACATAGATGAATGAAGTAAATGAAAAATTAAAAAGACATACATGAAATGTAAAATTAAATAACAATTATAAAGGATTTTACAATTAATGAAAACACAAATAACAAAAGATAATGATAGATAGAAATTACAATATGTAAAAATTTTAATTTATTTAAAATTTGAAGTATTGTAAAATTTAAAATGTTATAAAGAAAAACTTATATGTGATTAATTGAATATGTAAGAAGAATGACAAAATCAAAGAATTAGGTACAAAGTTATACAAGCAAAGACTTGTCAGTAATACAAATAACAGCAATTATATGTGGTGTACGTAACATCATAAAGTGGATGAGGAAGGAAGAATAAGGAAAGAGAGGGAAAAGTGGTAAACAAAATTATTGAAAGATAGTTATCGAAGAAACGTTCTGTCTGTAGTCAGGTCCCAACACCCAGTAAACTAGCGCAAGTGGGAAAAAAGTGAATTACAAAACACCTTATAGAGGTTCGTTGGCAAAAAATGCTTGTAAAGAAAGTGAAACTAAAGTATAAAGATAACTAAACTAACTGTAATAAGAAATAAGATCTAAATATTTAAATAAACTGCAGCAAGGCATCAATATAATAAGCAATTTTCTTGTTTTATGCCCCTTTCCTAGTCATTTCTGACGTACGGGGAGGGGTAAGGTTCTCTAGAGGTAACCAGCCTGCTCTAACTATTGGGTAGTGGTTAAGGTTTCATTAGGTAGGACCGTTATAGCAATGAAATAAGCTGCCAACGTTCTCAGGTGGCTAATAAGACCTGCGCCTCAACCACCTGAGCTACTGACGGCCCTATAGAATAAGCACCTATTTCATTATTTATTTATTCATCACTCTACCCTCCCTCTTAGACAATACGGGTGTTCGTAGCAGTGGGTACAACTCATTGCTGCATATGACAAACATTACATAGCTGTCCACACAGCTTGCTCTTCCTACAAAATAAATCTTGCTCTTCTACTGAGGCCTTGCTGGTGTAGCTTATTCTTTTCTACCCAGGGAGAAGTGAGTAGAGCCCACAGCCTCCTTCCACCATACACGAAGGTCTTGTAGTGCGGGTAGTTTTCTTTCTTCATCAGCTCAGGAAGGTCGCTCTCAGTTAGAACATAGAGTCTTGTGTCCCTCATCATCTTGGCTCTCAGTGCTTCATAGGCAGTACAGGCAAGTACGACGTTCTCGGCGGTCTCAGGAACCTGACAAATTGGGCATAGATGATCGATGTTTATGCCATGTGCGGCGAGCTTAGCTCGGAAACATCCATGCCCCGTGAGGAAGTGTGAGATCCAGTAGTCGGGGAGGACCCACATTGATTCTAGGTGTGAACCAACGTTTGGAAAGTACTTCCTTAGTAAGTACTCCTCCACCCACCATCGATTCCATTGTTGCAAGGTTTCTTCTCGAAGGATCCTCTTCCATATATTAGGGCTTTCTCCAATACGTGCTGGGATGTTCTCCGGTAAATCAGCCAGATCTTCCCTCTCTATTTAGAATAAGCACCTGGGGAACCAACAATTAACTTACGTCAAGTGCCGAAAATTTTAAAACCATCATAATCGTATCTCGTTATATTTATCCCTGGAACTCCGAACCATATCCTCAACAATACTCCTATCTTATTCCACACTTCAGTCAAAAATCATCGAGTCACTTTTGATCGAAACCATACAACTCCCAAATATCCAGTCGAACCATTGCACGCCTCATTTAATCCAATATACTCCTTTATCTCCGACCTCTTAAATCCTGTCTAATCCTAGTTCTCTCTTTTGTTTTCCCCATCTTTCTATCGAGCCATAGGGCTGCCTGGTATAGGGTGAACTATAAGCTGAACTTAAATGTCTTATGAATGGTTCTATCCATCCTTCCGATGCCAATATTTCCTATCAAGTAATTAGTACTCAGCGCCCCTCCTATATCCTATAAAACATACAGTTCAAATTATCAATCCAATCCCGTACTACCAGGTACTGTTCATCTGATATTTACCTTCCACCTTACTGAACTGCTGCGTTTGATAAATCCATTTTACCCGAGCTGCCTTTCGCTGGAACTCCATTCCCTCTACCGCACGTTATGTATCAATCATTCTGTTTAACCACCTTTCGCTTCTCCTAACTGAACCAATATTATAAAGAATATAAATATTGAATATTGTAACTACCTTTATTTTTTGTATTATTTTTTTTTCTGTTCTAAAAATTAATCAGTATACAAATATAATATAAAAAGTGTGGTTACACTGGTCTTGGCCAATATATTGCATCACCTTATAATCGTTCTAAAGGGACTTAGTCCCAGAATAACAAACTATTTTATTTCAATAATGAGTGATTATTTCAATATTATCGTTCCATTTATGAATATTAGGTTTATAGTAGGTATTGCTTGAATTTTGTTTTCTTCTTTAAATCATAATAATGTTTTAACGAAAATAAGTTATAAAAATATACATTAGACTTTTTAAAAAATTGAGTAGGTGATTAAGACACAAAATATTCTCATCAGCCGAGATGAGTGTTGTGGCATACAGCAGTCGTACTTAATTCCCCTTGGTAAGCTTCCAGTAAATAATATATCTCCTCGCCTCAAAACTGGGTCGAGGGCTCCATTATTAACTTCTCATTTTTTATCCATAAAATTATAATTGCGTTTTAGTTACTTCTTTTTTTTTTTAGTACGAGTATCGTTAAAGTTGCAAATCTGTGGCATCAGTTTTCGCCATCTTTCAAGGCAATAAAGAAGAGTCCCTGCCCAGTGTATAAAGCTGAATTATTATTTAACGAGCATCCATAAACGATAAAACTTTTAAATTGTGATCATTCTTTAAAGTAATAACTTTTTTTTACCCAAGAATGATGACACTAACGAGATTCCTTCCTCTCAGCCAGGAGTAATGAGTATACTTCAACGTCTAGATTTCATTTAGAATTTAGGGCCATGGATCAGATAACTCAAACAAAGTAAACACCAAAAAAATATACCACTACAATTTTTTCTTATTAATGTTCACTTTAACGGCTTCAGAGAATTTCTAAAAAAAGTAATACAACTAGGCCTGATTATGATTCTTTTGTATTAATTTAACATAACCTGGAACTAATCCTAGTATTCGTCAAGGTTGTTATTCTGAGTCGTATATATGAACTTATTTTTCTTCCACCCATGTGCCTTTCAGCGTGAGGGTGCTTCCAACCACCGGTCCCATGTGATCCTATCCCTGACAAGATTCCTCATTTCTTCCAGAGTCTTTCCACTTCGCCTTTCGATTCTCTCCATATGGTTCTGGGTCGCTCTCTCGGTATTCTCCTCACTGGCCTCAGCTTCAGTGTTTTGATTGGGTCTCTGTGGTGGGTCTCACCACCTCAGCTGCCTCCTCTCCAGAGTTTCTAGCACTGGGCTTAGCTATAGCTCCTCCCAGATACTGTCTTTTCGGAAAGTCTCTCCCGGTTTTCCCTATAATTCTTCTGAGAAACTTCATCTCTGTTGCAGTAACACGGATTATAACCTCTCATTCAGATTCGAGTATAGTATTCGAGCTCCATATAGAAGTATCGGTAAGAAGAAAGACTGACACGGCAGGTGGAGCTTCACATCTTGTCCTTGAACTTAACTAATAAATGAACTTTTGGCATAAAACTGACAAGTATATCAATCAAAGATATTGCAATACTTAGTCAATTACACCAATGTTCATAGAATTGTTTTTTTTTTAAATAGCGTTACAAACAATCGATTAAAGACCACACAAAATGATATCGTCCGTCTACATCCTTAATCAGATAGCATACTATTTATTTATTTATTTCATGCATATGTGTGTGTATTTATATAAGAATCTGTTTAGCTGTTAGATCAAAACAATATATACCTACTATAGAAAAAAATAAATACATTTTAATCAATAATTGTGTAGTATCTTGAGCTTAAATCGTTTCAAAACGTTTACATCCTCTCGCTGAATAATTAAAGACATTAAAGTCCTCTCCCTTATTTAATTTTTTTTTATTTATGATACCCCATCATCAGGTATCTACAAACAAATTCACGATATTCATCCTATGCATACAACAATTAATAAACATGCCATATTTTTTTTAATTTGAAAAACAATTACCAGATTAAATATATCTTCTAATATAACATATTCTGTTCTCCTTATTAGTCTTAAATTATTAACAATAATCATATTGTTGTCAATTATATAAAAAAATTAACGAATAAAAATTCCATACCTAATTATAAATAAGGGGTTCTCAACTCTAGTGTTCCTTCTTGAAACCAGGTTCTCTTTACAGAATGGTTACTAATAGATTACAGAATAGGTCAATTCTCTCCAACCTCCATTCCACAATATATGGCTTATCTATTAACAATTTTTTTAAAAATTATAATTCATCATCACATTAATGTATTAAATCCATTAATCGTATTCATTAGTATTCCAATAATCGATACTATTGTATAACATTAAATTGTATACTCTGTAAATTAATATTGTATTAAAATTCATAGCGTTACCTACGTTTTTGTAATATGTATTGCTTCTGTTATTTTTCTATTTCTTGTGTGATTTACTATGTATACAATTTTTGGATTTTTAAAATTTAATTCATGATTAAATTTTTTAAATTTAATTCATGTTTAAATTTTTTAAATTTAATTCATGTTTAAATTTTTAACTATGTTGGACCAGTTCTGTTGTGATGATATTTTTGACATTTTTACAGTTACTATTTAGTTGCTCAACTCTGGGTTTTAATTTTTAGAAGTGTCTCCTAAAATTCATTGTTATCAATTTTATCTTTCATATTATTGAGATAATTAACTAATTTATTAGCATTATATAAACCTTAATTAAGATTATGATGTTCATATTCCACAAATGTCCTTTTAATTTTATCGCTTCAACCCGGTATATTGTTAATTTTTAAATATTGATAATTATGATTCCTTTCATCTTTATGTTCTATTTTGTTTTGTATATTATCCTTATCCTGAAAAATTTAAAAAAAAATGTGGTATATTTATTAATTGTTGTATGCATAAAATTAATATTGTAAATGTATTTGTAGATGCCTTATGATAGAGTGACAGTACCGAAATGTCGTTATTTGATGCAGTAAACAAAATAATTTAAAAAAGGACGAGAACTTTTCATTTAATATATCTAATTACTTTAATGAGACTCTTCCAGTAGAACATATAACGTTTAAGTTGTATATTTTTAAATGGGAGACTGAACATAATTATTACGGTATTTTTTTTTAACAATTTGAGCTCAAATTGTTTTAAAACCTTATTGGATTATATAATTTGAGCTATAAAACGTATTAATTTCTAAATTCTTCTGCTCGAAAATTGTTACATAAGTACAGCCAGGTAGACTAAACATATTTGATACAATTATTGATACAAGCATCTAGTTGAATAATGTGGGCAATCGAACGGGAGAATCGGCTGAAACGTCTCCTGTGCGGATATGTGGACAGATTATAGTAGATAACTGAAGCTTTTATCTACCCTATTTATAACTATATTACATCAACAACTAATGTATTAAATTTATTACAATAAACAATAAAATTGTACAATATTAAATTACTAAATGATTAACTATATATATCTAAGTAATGTGCTTATAAATTTTTGGTATCTGTTTTAAAATTAATAGCGTTACCAATGTTTTGTGATATATATTGCTTTGGTTATGTTCCTTTTTCTTGTATAATTTACCATGTCTTATTATTTTTTCTTTTTAAAATCAAAATCATATTTAAATCTCATACTATGCTGTGCCAGTGCTGTTTATTGATATTTTTACAATTACTAAATTAGGAAGAATACTTTTCATTCACTATATCTAATTGCATCAATGAAACTCATCCAGTAGAACATATAACTGTAAGAGTACTCACAATATTTTTGGATTATGTTACTTGTAAGTTAATACCAGTATATTACTTAAGGGAGTTCATTCATTAAGTAATTGCCATGCACCTGCGGCAAAACTCCTATGTTGGTAGTGAAATTCTACTCATTTAGGCTAATTTTAGATCAGTATTACCCAAAGCGAGGGAGTGCAATTGGTAAGACAATGGACTAACTCCTAGGACCCGACCTGAGTTTGAATCTGGCTATGGCACATAATTATCATCTGTTACCTGTAGCCGTTGAATCACCAGGAAGTTGAATAGTAAATATGGGTATTGTGGAAAATATAAAAAAAAGTTAATTACTAACAAAAATATAGAAAAAAATTATTTTGATGATAAAAGAAATTCTGTATATTTTAAAAAGTTATGATTTATCTCATAGGTTTAAATTTAGAATTATTTAATTAGATTTGTGAATAATTTCTTTGAAATATAGGGTTATTAGATGTATTAATTGGGAGTAGATAGCTCATTGGTAAGGCACTGTGCTGTCAACTCCGAGGGCCCGTGTTCATACCGGCTGTGGCAGGTAATTATTTACTGTTTCACATTAGCCGTTAGCTAGGTTCGAGAGCTCTCTGAGGTCCTCCCAGCCATATAAAGTTATAGATTCGGTAAACATCTGGCGGTGAAGCGTGATTCTGACCAAATCACCTCCTTGTACAACCAATGGTGTAGTAACAATACTTCCTTACAAAGTACTGCACCCCTAACCCTTTATGGGTTGTAGCAGTACATTTCATTATTTTTTTTAATTACCCAAAGAGTATTAAAGTATAGGAAGGAAGCACTGCTGAGTTACTGAAAAAGAACAGATTTTTTATTTTTAGTTTTTCATACCTCCGAGAATAAAAGAATAATAAGAACTTACATATATACAAAGAATGGTAAGTACATATACCGGCTATTTGAGTCTTCTTGTTTTGCCGGAATGGCATTATAAGAATGGTTGCCGGGTCCACTGAAGGTGATGTCAACAGTGATGGTTTATGTTTGCCTAGGATCCTCACTAGGAATCTTGTCTTAAATCCTTTTATATCTGGGAGTGTTTTAGCTAGGCATGGGAAAGAACGAAACAACTATGATGAGTATCCCATGGCAACCGTGTCGGCTGGCGTTGGATTTATGTTTAATCCCTGCTTGCTATCTTAAATAAGGATCATTTTTTAAATAGAGATGATTTAAATATTTCTTTTTTTAAAAATATTTTGAATGTTTCTTTCTTCCTTAATGTTAAAAATATTAAAATTGGCGCCATTTAAAGAAGTTTAAAATTTAGTGTTCAAGTATTTATAATTGAAATTAAAAAATCATCAATACTAGGTCTTCAATTAGGGACAACATTTCAGGCCTTCAGTTAAATTAGTTTAATTATTATGTTTACACAAAATTACACTTTTCATATTCATATTAATATAATAAATTATAAAATGAAATCGATTTTTGTTGTATTTGAGTTTTATAAAAAAAAAAAAAGGTTTTATATCGATTTTGCATATTTTGGGTTCCCTACTGCACTAAATTCGGGGTCTCAAGTTATAATTTTTCAATAGTGCTAACTCATTTTCCAGTGGCATTGATATATATAAGTTACGGGATGGCCAGGCACAATATCAGCCGTAATCCTAACTCTCCTCGTAAACAAATAGGCAAAGTGTATATAAGTGGAATAAGAAGGAGCAACAGTAACAGTAATACAGTATTATTCCAGCAAGCTAGTAAGTCTTTTCTGTGTCCCTTTTTATTTTATTATCATCACCAGACTTCACATGAGTTATATATATATATTATTGACGTTATTGAGATAGTATATTGGACCACTAGTCTTGCTGTTATCTTCATTACTAGGCAAAATATTTAAAAATAATGCTTCTCTTGTATAAAAAACATCTTAGTTGGGAAAAGTTCAATGAGGAAACAATTCGTTTATCTCAGCCGTTGTTGGGAGGATTTATCTGCTTGTGGATTTCTTTTCGCTCACAAAACGATATTGTATTTTAAAGCTAAACGAAACAGTGTAACGGTCTTGCATGTTTCTTCGACGTAGCAGTGGAAAAAATATTAAATTAATTCCTAAAGTTTGAATAATATCAAATTTATTTTTTACAGAAGTCATACAATTATTATTAAAAAAAATAAAAATCCGTACACCCACCGCACATGAAGGGTCAGGAGTACTTTGTAAGGAAGTACTGTAACTAGAAGAACAGTTGTGAAAGGAGATGATTTGGTCTTAATCACGCTCGACCGCCAGATTTTAATTTTCTCCACAGCCGGATTCGAACCCAGGACCTTGGAGTTAGTAGTATCGTGCCTTACCATGGTGCCACCGCGCTCCACCATATATTCAATCCATAAGTTAATATTAGGCACTTGTTAATTTAAAAAAATTAATATTTAAAATCTAAAAAGATGATTTTGACTTAATTTATAATCAGAGACTGTCAGAATTGACATTCAAAGGGGGCGGGCAGTCAGCAGTCACCAATTGGAGCGAGCTAATTATCCCTAATGGGGTTTTATTCAGTTTCATTAGTCCTTTATAATTTATTTAACAGTTTATTCACCTTAATTAGTCTTATATTATTTTTTGTTTGTTCTAATGATTTATTTATATTATTTTAATCGAGCCAATGCTTATTTACTACAGTGTACATGTATATATACGGTACTATAGATCCCTTTGCCGGATATCAGCGGTGAAGAATTTTTACTAATGAGGTAATCCATCGAAATAGCATGTCATCGAGAAGTGACGAACCTCAATTTCGATTCTTAAATTCTTACTGTGACTTCAATAAAAGTCATTAACTATTTGAAAGGTTTAAGCACTCTGGTAAAGGAATGTCGGCAGATCGAGACGCGTCAGATTTTTAGATTTCAACACGAACATCAATCTTAAATAGAGCTGATTTTTATTTCGTGATGGTCCTTTACAATAGATCTTGCCTCGCACAATAATTAGGTAGTGTACAGCCCTCACTTTTTGCTGTATTTACAGTATCCAGGAGTGTTAAACCCAACAAATAATAAACAATAAGTTTTTATTTAGGATTTTACACCCATTTAATAAGTTTACTGAAGTTAAAGTTTATTTTTTTATTGATTACTTCCAGATCTAAGAATCATTCCTCTCTCAGGCTGTGTCAATCAAAGGATTCTTCCGATTCATTGTCTCAGGTTTTCCGTGGATGGCCTCATTTTCTATCATTTATTTTCCACGAGTGTACTTACCTTGATTATCGTCCATCAGCCATTCTTTTTAAATCTCTATTTCACTTCAGACGTTTTTCTTTAATAAATTCTAGAATGTTCATTTTTTTAAATGTGTTTATTTAACACTCTGTACAAGAGTTAAAAAAATACATATAGGCAATGGTTAAACATCCGTCTGTAGAATATAAAAAAAACTTTTAAAAATATGTTATATACCTTAAAAACCAT
This sequence comes from Halyomorpha halys, assembly GCF_000696795.3. NCBI lineage: Eukaryota > Metazoa > Arthropoda > Insecta > Hemiptera > Pentatomidae > Halyomorpha > Halyomorpha halys. The sequence goes on from NW_027105572.1 coordinate 426,532, forward strand.
ATTTTTAACTAGTCAATAATTTAAAATAAAATACAATATAGTATTATATATTACAATATAATACAATATAGTATTTATGATTAAAAAAAGCACTGGTAAAAGAATGTGCCTTGACATTAATTACTCAAATATTAACCAATTGAGCTCTTTTTATTGTAGCCGTTGTACATAGTTACTGAGAGCTCTCCAATTAGAGCCTTTTAATAAAATGAATAATTTTTTTGGAGAGCAGGTCCTTTGCTTAATATATTTTATTCTAAATTCACTATATTTAGGACAGGTACCCAAGAAGTGAAGGGTATTTCCTTTTCATCGGAGTTACATGCCGGGCAGTTATCTATACTATCATGTGTCTATCCAGAATGTTACTTTCTACTTCCATCTTTTCTTTTACTGGTACATTTATTAGTTTATTCATTCTAGATATTTTTGCCCCACGCCCTCCCCTCGTCGCCATTAATCCATTTCTCCAACCAGATGTATTTTTTCCTTTGATAGTATTTTCTGTTCCATATGTCATAATGTACTTTTTGTATATGTTTCTTCGTATCAACGATAGCAAAGTTATTAAATAAGAGGTCATAATTATAATATTTAATGCCACTCCGTACTAAACAAGATTTTTTTTTTTCCACCCTGGCGTTCATTTACAAATTATCATCTATAAAAGCAGGTCCGGAACTTAAGTACACTCATCTATCATTCTCTGTTTCTGCCCAAGTTTTTCATCAAAGACCATTTTTCATACTTATTGTACTGATTGGCGTCATTTCTCAAAACATCCCATTTATAATCCCGGTTAGTCCCTCATCATTGCAAACGCGACTACTTCACCACCGCTAGGCCATAAAAGAGATACAATCGCTTTCATTTGATCTATACTAAAATGGAACGGGGAAACTTTAAAGCGTATTGTACTACACATCTCAATTACTCATAATGCAGTGAAGATTTGTCACCCCTAGGGAGAAGTAATGAGCCAGTTAAGATGCATAAGGCAGTGGGAGCAGTAAATAGGGGCCTTGGGCCGTTATCAAAAAGGCACTGGACACAGGGGCGCGCCCTTTTTAATTGCTTCATAACTCCCTCCATAACATTTCCTCTCTCCTCATATTTTTGGAAACTCCCCTTTTTTTCCGCATGCCAGGGATAACACTTCCCTTCAAAGTGAAACGACATACCGAATAGAAATACTTAAAATCTTAATCTAAGAAATTTAATTTTTTTTTATAATAATTATTAAAATTTGTATTATTCGATAAATACCTGTAAACTTCGGATTATCAATTCAACTTATTAATTATTATTTTTATCAAAGATCATTTATTAAGTTGAGATCAACATTATCTTTTTAAAAAATACATATCGTTGATTTACTAAAATAGTGGAACATCTGACAATTTTTTTTTTTTGTGTGCTAGAGGTATTCTATTGACCGTAATGTAAAAAAAAATATACATATATTTATATGAATATGTCACGAGTTCGCGGGTTAAAAGAATAAAAAAAAGGAAACTAGGAACAAGAAAACACTCCCACGGTTGTATCTAACAGACTGCTTTATTCTTCCTGTAATCCTATATTTATACATTCTCGTGTTGTTGAAAGAGGGAGTTAGGTATTATGATTTATATTACACACTCTGTAAATACAACTAACACACACTCCATCTTTTCTTTCTACCAATGATTTTTACTTTTTTCAATCAGTCATATACATTATTTTAATTAGTTCAGTATTTATTGTTTGTTAGCAAAGTTTATAATAAGTTTATTAAATATAAAATGGATTGATTCTCATTTCAGTGATTTCTTCTGGATACTTTTGTTATACAAACGATAAATAATATATTTCCATTTTAATTGGCCAAATTTAAACTAATTTAATAATTTTATTGCAGTCCCTATTTAGCAAATCTTTATCCTTTTTAGGATTTAAACATTTCAATATTTTTCTAATTCTTTTTTTAATCTGTTATAATATATATTACAATATTACAAAATATTTTAAATGAATTACAATTCCATATTTTTGGAAATGTTTTATTGCTGCTTCTTCTATAGTTGGTAATTCCCATATGTCTATGATTTTTTTTTTCATTACAATACAAATAATTCGATACATTTAAAACTATCAATACAGCTGGCAGGAGGAGGTTTTGGGTGATTTTGCGAAAAATGTCAAATTTTACCAGACTGATTCAACAAATTTTTTTGATTAATATTACAAATTTTACTCTCGTGTTGTTTCCATATGGCCTTGTTAATGAGGTCTGCCAAATTAGGACGCACAGTTATAATTACTTTTTCAGATATTAATGTTTTAATAAAACAAGGTTCCAGGGGAGAGAGTAGAGCACATTTCTGTCAACATTTTCTTTATTATTTCATGCTGACATAATTTAGTCTAAGTAAAAACAATTGGCAAACCACACATATATCAAAAGATATCTAGGCATTATATTAGAAATATATTAACAGTCTTAGTTCCCAGTCACAATTTTCCAAAACAAGAGTAAAAAATGGAATAATTGTAACCTTATAATTCAAAAATATCAACACTAAATTATTATTTTCTCGAAAATACTTTAAAATAAGATCTCACTGTTGTATGACTTGAAAGGATTATTTTGGACTATTGAAAACATTAGGAACGAATACTCTCTCCCTTGGCTAAAACCTCCCGCCATTGGCCCTTCAACTTTCAAGAAGGAAGAACCAGGGAAAAGAGAAATTAAAGAAAAAAATAAATTAGGGACCTTAGAGCAAGCTCAAAAAAACATGGTGCTTGGGGATCTTCTTTCTATCACATACTACTTCAGCCTGCTTACAAATGTTATGAGGTATTACTTACTCTGATATTCTCGTAACTGTGCATGCCAAGAAAGAGAGGTTGAGGAAAATCTGAACATGCTTTTCTCACTCGTCACATTCAACATCTAGCCTAAACTGAGGTTTTACTAGTTACATTAGTCATGCTCGTTTTTTTACTTCCTGTAGAATTGCTACAGTGCTGGAAACGAAAAATAAAAAATCTTTTTTCATTGTTTTGGGAAAAAAGCCAGGATGGAGAGTCTAAACTCATATTACATTAATTAATTGTGCTTTCACTCCTAATCAGGTGATCATTAGACAAAATTAATCATTAGGGGTGTAGATGAAATTTAAATTCAATAAGTATTTTTCCTAAGCTTCAAAACTCAAGGTAAACATTCAAAAGCATAAGTGAAATGTTGCCATAGAGAGGGACAGCCAGGGTAGAGAGGTTTTTGATGACTGATTAATTCTCTTCCTTTCTATTCATTATTATACCTCAAGAACATACCAATCCAGTTTCAAAACACCATAAAAAACCTAGGATTCACCTTTAATCAGCACTTAATATGGGATAGCCACATTTCCCAAATAACTCGTAAAACCATCTCAATCCTAAGCAGCTCCTAAGATCCCGTGATTCATTTCCTCGAAGTACTCGTCACGTTTAGTACCTTCCATTATTCTCCCACATTACAACTACGGATGCCTAGTGTATGAAGGACTATCCATTGAACAAGAATAGATTCTAAACAGACTAATGAAATGCTTTATAAGATGAATTTTCGGCATTCCTAGCTCTATCCCAGTATCCGGAGACTATACCTCCTTAGCCCATTTATATTCCGATTCCTAATAACCAAAACACCTTCCTAATATCATTGAAATACTTACCCTACGTTTATCCATTCACCTATTAAACACAAGATCCCAACATATCAATCTTTACATCCCTACCTGCAGAACTGCTTTCTTTGAAAAATCTTTTGCTGTTCAAGCTACCTCATTTTGGAACTCCTTACCCATATCCATCCGCTTCCTCCTTAACTTCATTCAAACATCAACTATATATCCATCTCTATCTGGCTATCTGACTTCCGTGAATAATAGAAAACATTATAAGGATGGATAAATATGTATTTTTATTTTATTTAAATATTGTTATAGATCCATTTAATTATTCTCAGCGGACCAATTGTACCAGAATAAAGATTGATTTTCATTCATTCATTCATGATTACTGATTACCGTATGATAAATTAATAATTTTCGGCATATGAGGAAATAAACTGGTACAATCTGCCACTGGACATTAAGTATTAGTGTTCAAATGATTATTCTTAAAATATATACAGAAATAGAAAAAAAAAACAGAAAAAAGAAAAACGAAAGATAACAAGAGTACTCTCTGAGTTAAAATACAAAGAAAAAAATAATAAAGAAATATATTAATAAAAGAAAATAGTATTATGATTTGTATAAATAAAAACAAGAATCTTTATCAAAAATATACTCATTTAAAATTGATTACAAAATAATAAAAAAAAGGGGAATAATATAAAACAATGTGTGTACAAGATAAACAAAATTAAATTTATGTAAGAATAAAATAAATACACATTCGTACCTATATATAATATTCTGCAGAGGAGCTTTGAGCCAAGTTTTGCCACACCGGTGTGGAAGGCAACGCATGACTCCAAAAGATCCCCGCGCTTCTCTGTCACTGGTATTTCTTCATCTTTAGCGCGTTTGTTTGGATGTGTTTCAGTCAGAAATTTACTTTTTCTTTTGCTACAAAGAAACATTTTTAGTTTTAAATATTTTTGTTTTATATTAAAATATATGATCTATCATAATTTCTCAGTGTAGATATATTATTTATAAAACTTACTTCAGTTGTTAATTTTACGATAAAACAATATTAGAAGTCATTATAAATATTTGGATCGTTAAATGTTTAACTAATTTAAAATATAATGTATTGTTTTATTTGCAGTTTGCGGACTCCCTATAGCCGTTAGCAACACCAGCGACGCAGCCCCGTGCATTGTCCTGGGGATTACCTATCTGCATTCACAGCAGGTAAGTTCTAATGCTCTAATACCACATAGTACACTCCTCTCTGTTGTGTCTACCAGCTACTATTGTTTCAAATATCATGGTCAAATAATTACTGATATTTCAAATTCACACTACACTGCATTATTATATTGTTGCATTGTTAATTCAATATTAGGATTTTCACAAACTCTGTTATGTTTTCGTGCAAAAATATTGCATGACAGAGCCACTATTTAAATAGAATTGAGGATTATATAAATATAAAAAAAATTAATAAGAAATTGTTACGGTTGCCATGGTGAAATAAAAACACTGGCTAGATCTGTGTAGACAAGAGGTGTTACGGTTGTCATGGTGAAATAAAAACACCGGCTAGATCTGTGTAGACAAGAGGTGTTACGGTTGTCATGGTGAAAACCAATACACGAGCGATATGTTTTAGACGAGTGGGTTTCGTTTTTTGGTGAAGGCGGCAGTTTTGATTTTGAACTCGTATGTTCGGACGAGTGGGTTTTGGTTTTGTGAAGGTGACAGTTTGATTTTGGAACACGTTATGGTTGTTCAATGTGAAGTGGTAATAGTTTAAAGGCCCTCTGTCTTTATGGTTTGAATCGGAATATCACCATATGAGAAATGTATATAAGATGACATTTCTCATATGGTTTTGTTTTTCAAAATTATGGTGTTCTACTTCAATGGACGGTCATTAACACTAGAAGTGGGGATATAGTGCAGTGACGTTTCTTCAGCATATCCTGGATAAGAGAATAATAATGTAAATATAGTTATTAAGGTTAAGCATTTAAGTTAAGGTTAAGTCAACCTATAAGTTTTATTAATTGATAAGAATTCTTTTTTTTTCCTTTTCATTCTGTGTACATAAATTTATTATTATTATTAAACTTTTGTACATATAGTTCTGCTGATATTTCTTTGCTTTCAACTTGTTTATTTACTTATGTTTTTTTTTTTATGTTGTTCACGGAATATTACGATAATTCAACAGGTGGGTAGGTAACACTGTTATCTACATGTAAAGGTATTCGCCAGTGGTCATAATTCAACAATTGTTTATATAGGGGTTTATTTTAGTTATATTGTGGGCATAATGCTTCGGGGTTTTCGTTATTTCCAAGAAAAAATAACGTGGCACCTAATGAATAATTTATTCTTTATTGTTTTGCCCTTTTTTTTCCTTTTGCGATTATTTTTATTTTCCTTTCATTCACCCCCCTTCTCCGCTGAGCGTGGGCAACTATAAACGACAAAAATATTACTAAGGATAAGTCAAAATTTGCGGTTATAAAATATGTAGTAATTAAATAATTATAGACGGAAGTAACTATATTCTATCCGAGCATAGATACAAAAAAATAATAATTATTAAATTAATCAT